>NW_016107321.1:13852242-13861373 GCF_001604975.1 Cebus imitator
AAAAAAAAAAAAAAAGAATACACAAACAAAGAGAAGAGGAGAGGAAAGTGGGAAAGGGGAAGGGGATATGAAGAAATCACTATATCATTAAAGAGGTGATATTGTTTTGGATGATATTTTGCTTTATTTGCAGTTATAAATAATTGAACTCACCTCTGGAGATTTTTCCTTAGGAGATCATGGAACAGATGCACAAATCCACATGCCCAGGGTTGTGAATTCTAGCAGTTTCCAATGGCAAACATTGGGAACACTTCAATTGCCCATCAACAGAAAATTGGTCAAATAAGTTGTGAAGCATCCCTATTCTATGTTCAAATTATTTTTCTGCATCAATGCATTTGAGCAATTAGAAATACTCAGTATTATCAGTGGCTGGGCCAGAGTACCACTTGTTGATGGAACTAGAGGTGCCAGAAGATGTGTAAGACAGGATCTCCATCCTCACCCTGGGCATTTTTGCTACTCCCCCAGCCCCTGCTTCCCCAACACGTTTAAGAATCTGGGATGTAGCTGGGAGCAGTGGTTCACGCCTGTAATCCCAGCACTTTGGGAGGCTGAGAGGAGCGGATCACTTGAGGTCAGGACTTCAAGACCAGCCTGGCCAACATGCTGAAATCCCCTATTAAAAATATAAAACTTAGCTAGGCGTTGTGGTGGGTGCCTGTAATCCTAGCTACTCAGGAGACTGAGGCAGGAGAATCACTTGAACCCGGGAGGCAGAGGTTGCAGTCAGCTGAGATTGTGCCACTGTACTCTAGCCTTGGCAACAGAACGAGATTCTGTCTCAAAAAAAAAAAAAGAATCTGGGATTGTGAGTGATGGAATGTCATGCTGTCATGAAAAATGGTAACATTGCTTTATACTCACTCACATGGAGTTCAGTACACCACATATGGTTGAATAATAATCAGGCTGCTTATAGAGTAGCATGCCTAGTGTGATCTCATGGATGTGAGACTATCAGTGTCAAAACAGTCCTCAGAGGTCAACAGTTGTTTCCTTTGGGTGCTAGGGTTTGGGGTGTTTTACTTTTTTACTTCTGTTTTCTGAATTTTTAGAATATTTCTAAAATGAAACTACATTGCTATTATAACCAGAAAAAGAAATAAAGAAAAAAGCATTTACACTGATAATTAAATATGTAAAAACAAGGCTAACTAGGAGTCAAGTCCAGTTACAAGAAATGTCTCTACCTTACAAATAGGTTTTGGTGCCTGAAGCCTTAGCCTATACATCATAAGCAAGTCACTGCAATGAAATTTCAAGGCAACAAAGGAATTTATATGGTCCCGTGATGTTCCCTCAGGTCACATTAAATAAATATTTGAAATCTCTTGCTTTCTATCATCTTTTCAGCTAGTGAATGTATTTCTTTTTTAAAAAAGAAGAGAAAAAAGGCAAACAGTCCTTTTCACAAAAACTACAAATGTGTCTTTTATAAAATAACCAACACAAGTGAAAATGGCCTAACATTAATTTTGAAATGCAGGAAAAGGGAAATAATGGGTTTTTGCCATGTGAATATATAAACAAGATCAAGGATATTAACAGGAAAACATGTTTCACACAATTATCCGTACCTTCTCCATTAAAATATTATTTCTAAGCAGAACGCACAAAACAAACTGCTCCGTTCAAAATATTTTACTTTCGATTCACAATTTGATTTTTATAATGAAAAATGAAATTTAAAAAGCCAAGGAGGAGCAGGGGAAATAACAACACAGTATGAGAAACAAAAGACAACGCACTGCAACTTGACTTTATATTTCGTAGAGTTGACGAATTTGCTCTGCACAGAAAATAAAAACTTATCTCACGCCAAATGAAGAAATGCCAAATGAAATGGACAAAATGTCAAATGTGAGAAGAGAGTGGACTGAGGGGCATGAGGACAGAGATACATGGGGAAGAGTTTCATAAATATGTCTGCTTGGTAAAATAGATGTTAGACGGCGTCTTACCCAGCAACTAAGACGTATTTCCCATCTGCTTGGTCCTTTAACCTCTCCAGCACGGACAAACGTACTTTGGCTTTGCTTTTGCCATAGATTTCAATTTCATCTGCAAGCAATCCAATCTCCTTGGCAAGGACATCCACAGCTTTTGGAGTTTGTGCTCTTGAAATCTCAATGTCACTGAGGGGAAAGACAACATAAAAGAGGCAAGAGGCGTCTCAGCTTAGGTGGTCGCAACTGGAGTAAAAACAGCCACACATCCCGCCAACAATGAAATCAATGCAATTGCTTTGGGGTCCTTTCTCCCAGGCAGTAATAAAGCACAACTGCTAACAATTAATGTGTATGAGAAAATGGTGCATCATTTTAGAAACGCAACTCCAAAAAATTCACAAAGATCCTAGAATTGTGTCCAGGTGGAAGCATAACACCTCTGCCATACAGAGAAGAATTTTATATGATAATGTGTCCAAAGGCGTCCTGCAAGTGCAATTCCACTGCAGGGTAAAATGCTCTGTGTGGGCCGTCACGTATTCGTTAGCCATGAATAGAGGGCCATCGCATAACCATCTCCTATTGGGCTGGCCACATGTTTCTCTTGGCTTTTCAAAAATGTGGACATTACTATCACACTGGAGATTAAGTACAAAAAAGAAGAAAAGAAAAAATGTGGAAATGCTATTTCATCTGAGTCCACACTTCCCCTTCTCTTTTCTATTTACAGTCTAAAATCATATTTCAAAATATTGAATTAATTATATAACTGTCGGTAAAAGGGCCTAGGGAACTGAGCCCAAGTTCAGACAGAAAATTGTAGGAGCTCCAGAGTGTCTGTCACTGGGCAGTAACTGAACTCTTCTATTTTACTGGCCACGCCTGCTCATCTTACAGAAGTGGTCTGGATACCAGCATGTGCAGCGCTGGACTCTTCAGGAAGGACCCCTCTGGGGCTCATGTGCTCAGTCATTTCTTTGCTGGGGAGTCAGGGCATTCATGTGTCTGACTGTGCGTGAGTGAGAGACGGAAGGCACACCTGTTCCCCCTGCAGCAAAACTAACCCAGGGAGAGCAGGCAGCAGTGAACCGCTCTTAAATGTGGCATCAGAGATGACAGCTATTCCTTGACTTACCCCAGAATAATTATTTGTGTTGTGATCTGCCTCCTTGCAGTGGGCAGATAACACCCTCAGCGGACTTTAGTCAGTCCCTTGGCCCTGATTTTTCTGTAGCTACTGCGAACAATTTACCCACAGTGTTGAGACCATCCTAGACTCTCCTCCAGGATCTTGTGGGGGTCTAACCTGGGGGTAAGAGGTAAAAGCAAATACACCTCTATCCAGACTTCTCCAAAGGGCAGCAGAGAAGCTGGGAGTTCAGATAATCCCCGTAAGGCCTGCCAAGTACTCCCTTCCAGGCCTCCACCCATCCAACCTTTCCTTTCTAGACTCCTACGCTGTTTTACCTTCCTATTACTTTTTTCTGTCTCTCTCTTCCCACAATCTCCTAAATTGAAGAGCTTAATCTTGGATAATGTGTAAGCTTTTAGCAGGATGCAGTGGCTCATGCCTGTAATCTCATCACTTTGGGAGACCAGGGCAGGAGGATCACTTGAGTCCAGGAGTTTGAGATCAGCCTGACCAACATAGCAAAATGCCATCTGTACTAAAAATACAAATAGGCCGGGCGCGGTGGCTCAAGCCTGTAATCCCAGCACTTTGGGAGGCCGAGGCGGGTGGATCACGAGGTCAAGAGATCGAGACCATCCTGGTCAACATGGTGAAACCCCGTCTCTACTAAAAATGCAAAAAATTAGCTGGGCATGGTGGCGCGTGCCTGTAATCCCAGCGACTCAGGAGGCTGAGGCAGGAGAATTGCCTGAACCCAGGAGGCGGAGGTTGCGGTGGGCCGAGATCGCGCCATTGCACTCCAGCCTGGGTAACAAGAGCGAAACTCCATCTCAAAAAAAAAAAAACAAATAAATTAGCCAGGTGTGGTGGTGCACACGTGTAGTCCCAGCTACCCGGGAGGCCAATGCAGGAGAATCACTTGAACCTGGGAGGCGGAGGTTGAGGTGAGCTGAGATCGCACCACTGCACACCAGCCTGGGTGGCAGAGCGAGACTGTCTCAAAAAACAAGCAAAAACAATACAGGCCAGGCATGGTGGCTCAAGCCTGTAAGCTCAGCACTTTGGGGGCACAAGGAGGGTGGATCACTTGAGGTCCAGAGTTCAAGACCAGGCTGGCCAACATGGTGAATCCCCGTCGCTGTTAAAAATATAAAAATTAGCCAGGTGTCCTCACTTGAACCCAGGAGGCAGAGGTTACAGTGAGCAGAGATCAAGCCACTGCACTCCAGCCTGGGCAACAGAGGAAGATCCTGTCACAAAGCAAAACAAAGGCCTGTAAAGTTTTCTCTTTACTAGCTAAAGAGTCCAGGTGGCGTCATCACGATTTTTTGGGTGATTTATAAACTACTTGACCTGCTTCTCTTTGCCCAGTGGGTCTAGAAATCAATGGTCTCAAAGTTTCAATGTAAATTCTTCTTGGGGGAGAAAAGGCTTTAATTATTTAAAGAATTCTTGGTTAAACGAGAAGAATTTACATTGAAACTTTGGTACACAATTTGATGGAATCTATTTTAATCCTTTTTAGCTCTTTTTAAGTAGAAATTACTGATTTACTTTTAAAAACTAAGGTCTCATAACAACATAAATAACTCTAAAATAAGATATTTAATAAAACAGATTGCACAAGTCCAGAGATGATATTACAAAGAATAGCATTCCTCATTGCAACTTGCGTAATTAATGAACAGAGAGCATAACTGAGATGTTGCATCCATTTCAGGGATGAAAACGTGGCCTGGAGGGTCGCACCCTCCGGGTGGGTAGAATCGAACCAGGGTGCTCATCTGACTGCCAAAGGAAACGAAGTTCAATTCTATAAAGCACCTGGTTATCAGGTAAAAAATAAGTCAGGCCCGACGCAGTGGCTCATGCCTGTAATCCCAGCACTTCGGGAAGCCAAGGTGGGTGGAATACCTGAGGTCAGGAGTTTGAACTAGCCTGACCAATATGGTAAAACCCCATCTCTACTAAACATACAAAAATTAGCCGGGTGTGGTGGTGTGTGCCTGTAGTCCTAGCTACTCAGGAGGCTGAGACAGGAGAATTGCTTGAACCTGGGATGTGGAGGTTGCAGTAAGCCACTTCACTCCAGCCTGGATGACAGAGCAAGACTCTGTCTCAAAAAAAGAAAGAAAAAAAAAAAAGAGTCACTTACTAGAGGAAATTTATCTCCTCAGCACTCTGTGCATTCCAACATTGCTGGATGAGATTACCTGGGGATGCACACCTGGCATTACGCATACCTGGATAACGGGGCTGGGGCCGATTCCATGGAGTGGGGCAGACAGAGATGACTCAGCATCAGGCTGGAAAAGGCGGCTCTCTGGCTCAGATGTCATCCCTACCCAATCAATTCTAAACCACATGCTGGCACTATGTTTATATTTCCAAACTTATAGCTAGAATATGTAGCTTAGACCTCATCAAAGAGCACTCTGAGGAAAATACCCACCTTGATGAACACAGACTATCCTGTCAGATTGTTCTGAAGAAAGCTGAGCTCAGTTCCCACGTGGAATGATGTTCGGTTTGAGTTCGGTCATTTATCCCCAGAGTAGAAACCTACATGGCCCTTAAGACCAAGTGGATATATATGTGCCAGGCATTTCTGACACTGAAAAGCACATTCCAAATATTACCATATTTTGTCACATTTAAAACCATTACTTAATGGATCACTAAGAAGAAAAAACACGGCCAGGCCGGGTGCAGTGACTTGCTTTGGGAGGCCGAGGTGGGCAGATCACCTGAGATCAGGAGTTCAAGACCAGCCTGACCAAGATGGCAAAACCCCAGTATCTACTAAAAATACAAAAATTAGCCAGGCATGGTGGCGTGCACCTGTAATCCCAGCTACTCGGGAGGCTGAGGCAGGAGAATTGCTTGAACCTGGGAGATTGCAGTGAGCTGAGACCATGCCTTTGCACTCCACTCTGGGCAACAGAGAAAGATTTCATCGCAGAAAAAAAAAAAGAAAAAGAAAAAATACTTTCATATAATATAGGAGACATCACTGAAATTAAATGAAAAACTATGCCTTCTTGGAAGTGACAGAACACAGTCAATAATACATTAATTACGATTTAATTTTGGAGAAGTTACAATAGAGAAAATAGGATGGCAATTTCATGAATAGAGAAAATTACCTACCATCAAAACCACAGAACCGTGAGCTGTGCTTTTCCCCTATGACTAACTGGATGGAATTCACCGTGCTGAACTGACTTTAGTGTAAATAAATCACCAGCGTTACCTTGGCACAGGGGACAGAGGCTGAAGTTTCAAGCAGTGAAGTCTCCACCGCCGGTGCTGCTGTTCACGAAGCCATCTCCTTCCACTACTGACCATATTCTTCAGCAAGGACAGAGAGGAAAACATGTTAGAATGGTAAGTGCTGACAGCGCACGCACTTAAAACATGGAAATATTGTTTATGGATGTTACAAAACGAGATTATAAAATTGCACAATAAGCCAAGGGGATATTAGGAATATTTTCATTCAACAGGGTTGTAGGTTTTTCCTAAAAAGGAAAATGTGAAAACCTGCATGGCTAGTTAGAATATATGACTATTAAATACTGTACTGAATAATTTGATAGTATTAAAAGAAACTGCTTTGTTTCTTAAATATGCACGCATGGACTTGATGATTCAGCTTAATTCTACAGTTCCCTTCAGATTATTAGCTCTTCATACTTACAGCAATGAATCTGAGAATATTTTTAAAGATTTATGTCCAGGGTTATTTCAAGTCACAAGCCAGAACTTCTGACCATGTCTATTATTTTTGTTAAATTTAAAAAAGAAAAACAGGAAAATGTGAGAAAATACACTATTAAAAAATACAGGTGTAAATACACCTATAATCCCAGCTACTGGGGAGGCTGAGGTGGGAGGATTATTTGAGCCCAGAATTTTGAGGCTACAGCGAGCCATAATCACACCACTGAACACCAGTCTAGCTGAGATTTTGTCTTTTTAAAAATAAATAAATAAATAGACCAGGCAAGGTGACTCATGCCTATAATCACAGCACTTTGGGAGGCTGAGACAGGCAGATCACTTGAGGTCAGGAGTTTGTGACAGCCTGGCCAACATGGTGAAATCTTATCTCTATGAAAAATACAAAAATTAGCCAGGTGTGGTGGCATGTGCCTGTAAACCCAGCTACCTAGGAGGCTGAAACAGGAGAATTGCCTGAACCTGGAGGTAGAGGCTGCAGTGAGCCGAGATCGCACCACTGCACTCCAGCTTGGGCAGCACAGTGAGACCCTGTCTCAAAATAAATTAATAAATAAACGAAGCCTAAATAAATAAATAAAATAGATTAGGCATTCACAAAAGACATCGTGTACATGGATAAATTTATACTGAATGGGTTCTTCATGCCATTTAGGAAAGAAAAATGAAGAAAATACAAGACTGCGTGAATGATCATCTTGGATACCCAGCTTCCTTCTATAGTTGGTATAAAAGAGCAAGCAATTGAATTACTGAGTAGTGCTATATATGCATATAAATTATGTTAATGAAATAAAAATAAATAAAAATAAAATTTAGCTTTGATGGAAATGTCACTTATAATCCTTACAATATACAATGACCCATTTGTAGGTAAAGAATTTTAATTGTGTATTACCCTGTACATAAGAAAGAAATAAACTAAATGTCACTGCCAGAGGCCACCATAACTACAGGCTCCAGCACCGTGAGAACGCTCAGCTTGTATGGTAGAACACTGATGACCTTGGACTTTAGGTCACACAGGTGGTGGTGGTTTGAAAAAATGTCTACAAATACTTTAATACTCCTGTCTTGAAGAAGAGAGCACAATTCTCTGTCTCTTGAGTGTGAACTGGATTTAGTGATTTACTTCTAACACTCAGGAAAAAGGAAGTGGCGGCACATGATCTTAGCATCTAGGTCATCCATCCTGCAGATTCCTCCTAGTTCCCTCCCTTGGGTCACTCACACTGGGGATGTTAGCTGCCACACTGGGGGCAGCCGTACAGAGAGGTCAACATGATGAGGAACTATGGCATCCTGCTGATGGCCAGTGAGGAATGAAATACACATGCCCATAGCCATGTGAGTATGCCATCTTGGAAACACATCCTCCAGCCCTAGTCAAGTCCTCAGATGACTGCAGCCCCAGCTGACATCTTCATTTCAACTTCACGAGAGATCCTGAGCCAAAACCATCTGATATAGTTTGGATGTGTGTCCTTGCCCAAATCTCATCTTGAATGTAATCCCCAGTGTTAGAGGTGGGGCCTGGTGGGAGGTGATCAGATCACAGGGGCTGGTTTCTAATGATGGTTTAGCATCACCCCCCTTGGTAGCGTCCTGGTGATAATGAGTGAGTTCTCCTGAGATCTGGTCGTTTAAAACTATATAGCACTGGGAGTGGGGGGCAAAAAAAATGTATATAGCATGGCCCCCTCACTCTCTGCTCCTGTTCCTGCCCTGTGAGATGCCTGATTTCCCTTCACTGTCTGCCATTATTGGAAGCTTGGTGAGGCCTCTTCAGAAGCAGATGCCTGTGTTATGCTTCCTCCACAGCCTGCAAGACTGTAAGCCAGGCCAGGTGGCTCGTGCCTGTAATTCCAGCACTTTGGGAGGCCGAGGCAAATAGATCACAAGAGGCCAGGAGTTCAAGACCAGCCTGGCCAACATGGTGGAACCCTGTCTCTACTAAAAGTACAAAAATGAGTCGGGCATGGTGGTACATGCCTATAGTCCCAGGTACTTGGAAGCCTGAGGCATGAGAATCGCTTGAACCCAGAGGCAGAGGTTGCCAACATCACAACACTGCACTCCAGCCTGGTTGACAAAGCGAGATTCCCTCTCAAGGGAAAAATAAAGAACTGTGAGCCAATTAAACATTTTTTCTTTCTAAATTAACCAGTCTCAGGTATTTCTTCTTCTTCCTCCTCCTCCTCCTCCTCCTCCTCCTTCTTCCTCCTCCTCCTCCTTCTCCTCCTCCTCCTTCTCCTCCTCCTCCTCCCTCCCCCTCCCCCTCCCCCTCCCCCTCCTCCTCCTCC
>NW_016107321.1:13861558-13862594 GCF_001604975.1 Cebus imitator
CCTCCTCCTCCTTTTTCTCCTTCTTCTTTTTAAATTTTGAGTCTCCCTCTGTCACCCAGGCTGGAGTGCAGTGGTCTGATCTTAGCTCACTGCAACCTCCATGTCCTGGGTTCAAGCCATCCTCCTGCTCAGCCTCCTGAGTAGCTAGTATTTCTTCACAGCAATGCAAGAATGGACTTACACACCATGTAATCTGTTAATCTACTGCCAAACCCCTTACTTGGAGAAAATGTGGGATAATAAATGCCTTGTTGTTTGAGTTGCTAAATTTTGGGATAATTTACTGTGTAGCACAAGACAACATATACACAGTCCTCAATATGGGTCCCTGCCCCACACATGCCATGTGATCACAGGCAACTCGCTTCATTTTGTAAAATCACCATTTCTTCATTTATCAGATAAGCCTAACACTGTGTGTGAAGTGTTTGACACTGTATCTGGTAAACAGAAAACACTTGCAAAACATCAGCAACTGTTCATCAAACTTCCAAACTCAAATTCTCAAAGAGCTATTCAAACAAACCTGAACTCGCAGAGCTGCAGCAAGGAGACTCACATCATCTTCCTCAATGAGGCCACCAAAATGTCCTCTCTGAGAGCCACCCCCAAACTTCCCTGTAAAAAATTGGAGGGAAAACAAGACTTTCAGCATACTGTCATTTCTAACGAATTGCTCCTTGTAAACAGGCAGAATAATGGTCTTATTTTTCACCGAGGAAGTTAGGATGTCAGGGCACAGTTGCAGGCTGCTCACCGCTGGCACAGCCCTGGGGCCCTTCACTGGGCCTGCTTCACATTTTACATTAGAGAAACAGCCATCTGCCAGGTGTAGTGGCTCACGCCTGTAATCCCAACACTTTGGAAGGCTGAGACAGGTGAATCACCTGAGGTCAGGAGTTCAAGACTAGCCTGGTCAACATGGTAAAACCCCATCTCTACCAAAAATACAAAAATTAGCTGGGCATGGTGGTGCGCCCCTGTAGTCCCAGCTACTCAGGAGGCTGAGGCAGAAGAATCACTTGAACCTGGGAGG
>NW_016107321.1:13863524-13882698 GCF_001604975.1 Cebus imitator
TTGAGATAGAGTCTCTGTCACCCAGGCTGTAGTACAGTGGCATGATCTCAGCTCACTGCAACCTACACCTCCTGCATTCAAGTGATTCTCGTGCCTCAGTCTCCTGAGAAGCTCGGATCACAGGCGCCTGCCAACACTCCCAGCTAATTTTTGTATTTTTAGTAGAGACTGGGTTTCACCATGTTGGCCAGCCTGGTCTCAAACTCCTGGTCTCACTGATCCACCCACCTCGGCCTCCCAAAGTGCTGGGGTTGTTGGCAGGAGCCCGGCCTAGAAGGATCTAAAACCTTTACCGTACAATACGTAAAAAGCAGGAGCACTTTCACTTGTGGATGCGAAGTGTGAGACAGCAGATGAAAATACTCGTGGGGTAAGACTGGACAAAGTGTTACATGAAAGATCAGGCTTTTTTGATAATTTAAAAATTCTCTGTCATAGAAGTGATAGAACTGGCTGGGCGCGGTGGCTCACTCCTATAATCCCAGCACTTTGGGAGGCCAAGGCAGGCAGATCATCTGAGATCAGGAGTTTGAGACCAGCCTGACCCAACATGGTGAAACCCCATCTCTACTAAAAATACAAAGTTACCTGGTTGTGGCGGCGCATACCTGTAATTCCTGCTACTCAGGTGGCTGAGGCAGGAGAATTGCTTGAACCCGTGAGGCGGAGGTTGCATAAACTGAGATTGCACCACTGCACTCCAGCCTAGACAACAAGAGTGAAACTCTGTGTGGAAAAAAAAAAAAGAAAAAGAAATCTACTTTCCTTCCTTCATCACTTTGAAAATTTATAAAAGTAAACACACATGCAAAATGCTTTAGCCTGCATCCTCCCTTAGAGAAAAGAAATATTTCTAATAGCAACATTTTTGAAGACATTATTTTCTTCTTCTTTGGATCACTCTACTCTTAAATTGTATTAGTGTGTTGGGTAATCATATCCCTTGGGTATTATTTAAAGATTAGCAACACTTCAGCTTTATGAATCATATTTAGGCGAAAGCCAAGTATCTAGAGGATGAGAGAGATTGGTTGTGTTTTGTTTTAACCACTAGAGATCCGTACTTAAGATCTTGTCCAACTACTATGTAAAAGAAACGGGCCTTTCTCATTCCTCTGTCTTTAAGTGATGGAGAAATAAGAAAAGGCATCCGGGTGCGGTGGCTCATGCCTGTAATCACAGCACTTTTCGAGGTCGAGGCAGGTGTTTGACTTGAGGTCAGGAGTTCAAGACTAGCCTGGCCAACAACGTGAAACCTGTCTCTACTAAAAATACACAAAAAAGTTAGCTGGGCACGGTGGCACATGCTTGTAGTCCCAGCTACTCAGAAGCTGAGGCTGGAGAATTGCTTGAACCCGGGAGGCAAAGTCTGCAGTGAGCCGAGATTGCACCACTGCATTCCAGCCTGCGTGACAGAGTGAGACTTTATCTCAAAAAATCTAAAAAAAGAAAGAAAAAAAAAAGGAAAAGTTACATTCCAGGAGCTGATATCAATTTTTAAATGAAAAGTCTCAGAATTTAATCACAAATACCCAATATGTCACTTCCAAGCTTATAAGATAAATAAGTCCTTGTATAGTTTCAGTCATTTGCATAGCATAGAACTTAGCAAAAGTGTAGATATGTGATTTTGAAAAGCTATATGATTCCTGATACGTCTAAAGTTTCCAGGGATGTCTAATCTTTTGGCTTCCCTGGGCCACCCTGGAAGAATTGTCTTGGGCCACATATAAAATACACTAACACTAATGATAGCTGATGAGCTAAAATTTTCATAACGTTTTCAGAAAGTTTATGAATTTGTGTTGGGCTGCATTGAAAGCTATCCCAGGCTGCAGGCTGCCCACAGGCTGTGGTTTAGACAGACTTGGTGTAAACCATCTCACAGATTTCAACAAGTATAATGAGCCATGTAAGAGGAAGTTAAAATCAAGGAAACAAACTCTTTGAAAATCTCTAGCTCAAGATGGCAGGTGGTTCACACAACACCGATCTCTATTTGCAGCTGAAACTCCATGCAAAGTAAGAAAATGATATGTTAAAAGGAAATAAGATCATAAGACTTAAAAGGGTACCACGAACCACATGCAAGAAGTTTGTGGAAGAGAGAGGCAAGTAGGGTTGGATTCAGTAACCACGGCAGAGAAATAACACCTCAAAATAACAGAAGCCTGAGATGAGGAAGAACCATTTCTTCTTCGTGGACCCTAGATCAGCCCAAAGCTCACAGTCAACAAATACCAAAAGCAGGAATGGATGAAGACTGAGTCTCTGAAACAGCAAAGGCTGTCCACCGGCAGCTAGGTCAGCTGACTTTATTCACATGCAGTGTTGCTTTCTGATTATTGCTGTTATTATTTTTGGAGACAGGGTCTTGCTCTCTCGCCCAGGCTAGAGTGCAGTGATGTGATCATGACTTATTGCAGCCTTGATCTCCCAGGCTCAAGCAATCTTCCCACCTCAGCCTCCTGAGCAGCTGGGACTGCAAGGACGTGCCACCATGCTTGGCTAATTTTTAAGTTGTTTTACAGAAACGGGGTCTCACTATGCCGCCCAAGCTGGTCTTAAGCTCCTGGGCTCAAGCGATCCTCCTGCCTTGGCCTTCTGATTTGTATGTATAGTAGGCTAAGGTTTACTACCTGCAAAGTTAACTTTTGGTCCTTTTAACTACTGTTTTTTAATTACAAGCAATTAAAATTATAAGTAATTAAAAACAATACTTTTTTACATTTGAGACAAGGTCTGGCTCTATCGCCCAGGCTGGAGTACAGTGGCACCATCTCAGCTCACTGCAACCTCTGCCTCCCAGGCTCAAGCCTTCTTCCCAAAAGAGCCTCCCAAGCAGCTGAGACTACAGGCACATGCCACAATGCCTGGCTAATTTTTGTTTTTGTTTGTTTGTATTTTGAGACGGACTCTTGTTCTATCACCCAGGCTACAGTGCAGTGGTGCTATCTCAGCTCACTGCAGCCTCTGCCTCCTGCGTTCAAGAGACTCTCCTGCATCAGCCTTCTATGTAGCTGGGACTACAGGCACATGCCACCATGCACAGCTAATTTTTTTATCTTTTTAGTAGAGGCAGGATTTCACCATGGTGGCCAGACTGGTCTTGAACTCCTGACCTCAGATGATCCACCCACCTCGGCCTCCCAAAGTGCTAGGATTACAGGCATGAGTCACAACACCCGACCTTAATTTTTGTATTTTTTGTAGAGAGAGTTTCACCATGTTGCTTAGGCTGGTCTCGAGCTCATGAGCTCAAGTAATCAGCCCACTTCCCCCTCCCAAAGTGCTAGGATTACAAGTGTGAGCCACCAGGTTTAGCCAAAAACAGCACAATGTTAAAACACAACTTAAAACCCACACTCTCATACACACACACACACACACACACACATACACACACACACACACACTGGTAGCCAATTTTTCAGTTAGTTAAATATATTGACTTTGTAGGATATAAATAAAATGAGTATCATGATATGGTTCAGTTCTGTGTCTCTACCAAGTCTCATGTTGAACTGTAATTCCCAGTGTTGGAGGTGGGGCCTGGTGGGAGGTGACAGGATCACCTGCGTGGCCCTTCATAAAAGGCTTAGCACCATCCCCTTGGTGCTGCTGTCATGCTAGCGAGTGTGTGAGTCATGCTGAGATCTGGTTATTTAAAAGTATATAGTGTGCACCTCCTTCTCTGAGATGGTTTGGCTCTGTGTCCCACCCAAATTCCATCTTGAACTGTACTTCCGTAATTCTCACATGTTGTCGGAGGGACCCAGTGGGACATAATTTGAATCATGGGGGTGGTTTTCCCCATACTTTTCTTGTTGTAGTGAATACATCTCATGAGATCTGAAGGTTTTATCAGGAATTTCTGCTCTTGCATCTTCCTCATTTTCTCTTGCCACTGCCATGTAAGAAGTGCCTTTCACCTCCCGCCATGACTCTGAGGCCTCCCCAGCCATGTGGAACTGTAAGTCTGATTAAACCTTTTTTCTTCACAGTCTTGGATATGTCTTTATCAGCAGTGTGAAAACGGACTAATACACCCTGTCCCTCTCTCTTGCTCCTGCTCTGGCCACGTAAGATATACGTGCTTCCGCTTCCCCTTCCACCATAATTTTAAGTTTCCTGAGGCCTTCCCAGAAGCAAAGCAGAGGCCAGCATCATGCTGCCTCTACAGCCTGTGGAACCGTGAGCCAATAAAATTTCTTTTCTTTATAAATTACCCAGTCTCTGGTATTTCTTTATAGCAGTGTGAGAATGGACTAATACATATCATTTGGTAAAATTTTTGTGACAGTGTTCTTGAGAGTTGCACTCCCAGTTTAAATTATTTGAATCTTACTGTCAAATGACAGCATATAACTAATTTTTAAAAGAATGCACTGTAAGACATGATAAAAAGCATATAATTAAAATATTAGTAAACTGATACTAATAAGCTATTAGTAATAACTTAATGTGGACCACTGAAACCAAATTAACAAGGCAATTTATACAGTGCTGCATATTCCAAATGACATGAACCTTTACATTTTTTTAAGAAAAAAGTAAAAACTTAAATATCTTGTATTAAAAACTAATTAAAATTTGAAACGGAAAACTGGCCATGTACTTCAGGGATAGATCTAGAATATCCAGAATTTTGAGGAAAAAAAAAAAAAGTAAAGGAAAACAGTGATAGGTACAATGGATTTTGGAATCACTGAAATTCGAGTCATAAGCAAAGATCCTAATTTTATGCCAATTGCAATGGCATAATGAAAATTACATGGATATCTCACTTCTCTAAATCTGACTTCTTAATGTTCAGAATTTCATTGGACTTCTTCCTTTCTTGGGTTTGATTTTTCAAATATAAATGTATATTGTGCCAAGATGGAGTCCAAAAACTGTTTTGTGTGCAGAAGACACAGCGACAAGGATGTAGAGGGAGGGACGCAGGGCGTGGCCCAGCATTTATTGGCAGCTACCATCAAAAAGGCACTGCCGGGAGGTATCTGTTATTCCTCCCAACAGCCTTGCTGCCAATTTACCCACAAAGAAACTGGAAATTTTATTAATTAATGAGAGCGCCTATTTCCTCAAAGTCACACAGCCTATAAGTGCAATGCAATTAAGAATATTTTTACACAAACAACTCCCTTCTCCTTGTTAATCTTTCCACTACATTCTTCTTCTTCTTTTTTTTTTGAGACGGACTTTTGCTCTTGTCGCCCAGGCTGGAGTACAATGGCGCGTTCTTGGCTCACTACAACCTCCGCCTCCTGGTTTCAAGCAATTCTCCTGCCTCAGCCTCCCAAGTAGCTGGGATTACAGGCGCCCGCCACCATGCCCAGCTAACTTTTGTATTTTTAGTAGAGATGGGGTTTCGCCATGTTAGTCAGTCTGGTCTTGAACTCCTGACCTTAAGTAATCCACCCGACTCGGCCTGTCAAGGTGTTGCGATTACAGGCGTCAGCCACAGCGCCCAGTCTCCACTATGTTCTAATGTCTCCCTTCAGAGCCATATGAGGGAAAGGCTCAAGGTTCCTCAGGGGCTCCAACACACCAGCATCCCAGGGCTCTTCCCCTCTTCCCCTCTACATAGAATTATATTAGCTTAAAATGCTATAAACTACTCTGCGCCACAGAGTTGCTGTTTTGATACTGTTCTCAGAGCCCAAGACAGAAGACCAGCTTCTCCTTGGTCCCATTGGGTACATCAGTAAATAAGTCCTAACATTTGGGGTACAAAATCATTTTGCTTATGATGAGATCTGCTGTTTAGCAAGCAGGGCGCAACATTAGTGTGGATTTCTTTCATTTGAAATAAGTCTTTTAGGCTGAGCATGGTGGTTCACACAAGTCATCTCAGCACTTTTTGGAGGTGGAGGCAGGAAGACTACTTGAGACCAGGCGTTCAAGACCAGCCTGGGCAACACAGTGAGAACCCTGCCTCCATACACCAAAAAAAAAAAAGTTTTAATTAGCTTAGGAGGGAAGATTGCTTGAGCCCAGGAGTTCGAGGCTGTGATTGTCACACTGCACTCTAGCCTGGGCAGCAGAGCAAGACCTTTTCTAAAAAAAAAAAAAAAGAAAGAAAGAAAGAAAAAGAAATATGTATTTTCTTAATAAATAAAAATGTAGTTACTCCTCTAGCTAGAAAAGAGAATGTTGAAATTTCCTTGTTTAAAATCTAAGCATTGGACTCATGCGATGGTTAAACGAACAGAACCAACAAGCTGGGTGTAATTGTTTTCTGAGCTCTGTGTCTGGGCTATTAGCCATCAGGAAAATCTCTCCTAGGATTAAGTATTCCATAAAATGCCTCCACAGAATTACCTCATCATAAATCACCACATCCCATCTATTTTTATGGGGGGGGGGGAGGAGCCCTGTACCATGAAGGTAAGAATAAAAATTTCATTATAAAACTCTGCCTTCACCCAGCCACAAGTTTATGAAAAGTTCTTCTCATCTTCAGTTTAAATAAGAGCTCTTTCTTTATAATATTTCAAAAAGCTTATTCATTTCTTTACAGTGGTGAGATTAAAAAAAAAGAGGGGGAAAAACCTTCTCCATTATTCCTAGATTAAATTTTCATACTAAACAAAGTTGCTAAAATTAAAACTTGTAGGCTATTTAGAAATGTGCCGCTATGGATAGCACCACTCCAAAACTGTTCATCTGTTTTCATCAGCATCAATCATCATCGATGGCTGCCTAGTTGGCCCCATTTTTGGTTTTTTTTTGAGATGGGGTTTCGCCCTTGTTGCCCAGGCTAGAGTGCAAAGGTATAGTCTTGGCTCACTGCAACCTCTGCCTCCCAGGTTCAAGCGATTCCCCTGTCTCAGCCTCCCGAGTAGCTAGAATAACAGGTGCCCATCACGCCCAGCTAATTATTTTCAGTAGAGACAGGTTTCACCACGTTAGTCAGGCTGGTCTCGAACTCCTGACCTCAGGTGATCTACCCACCTCAGCCTGCCTCCCAATTTTTTTTTTTTTTTTTAGAAGGAGTCTCGCTGTTGTCATCCAGGCTGGAGTGCAACGCTGCAATCTTGGCTTACTGCAACCTCTGCCTCCTGCTGCCTCAGCCTTCTGAGGAGCTGGGATTACAGGTGCCCACCTATAAGCCCAGCTAATTTTTTTTGTATTTTTAGGAGAGACAGAGCTTCACCATGTTGGTCAGCCTGGTCTCGAATTCCTGACCTCAGGTGATCCACCAGGCTTGACCTCCCAAAGTGCTGGGATGACAGGAGTGAGCCACGGCGCCCGGCTGTCAGCCCCATTTTTAAGTGGGAGACAAGTTCAAGGAAATGTCTCTAAACATACCACAAACTTAAAACTATGAGCAGAGTACAATACTGAGTCCATGTTTGTTAACTTGCTCAACACTCAATATTCACAGATTCAGTGGGGCGCAGAGGTTCAAGCCTATAATCCCAGCACTTTGAGAGGCCAAAGTGAGTGGATCACTTGAGACAGGAGTTCGAAACCAGCCTGGCCAGCATGGTGAAACCCTGTCTCTACTAAAATTACAAGAAAAAACTAGCCGGGCATGGTGGCGGGCACCTGTAATCCCAGCTACTTGGGAGGCTGAGGCAGGAGAATCGTTTGAACCTGGAAGGTGGAGGTTGCAGTGAGCCAAGATCACACCACTGCACTCCAGCCCAAAAAAAAAAACAACAAAAATTCATAGAGTGCTTACTAAGCATCAGATAATATTCTGAACACTGGGCATTCAAAAACCAAGAAAACTATTAGAGTTGGGCCAGATATATTTCAAATAAATTACAATCGGTCTACTTTTAGAATCGTTTTGAAATACACAGACCATCCCTGATTTACAACATTTTCACTTACTGTTTATCCACTTTATGATGGTGGGAAACGGACATGCGTTCAGTAGAAACTATGCTTCGAATTTTGACCTTTTCCTTAGCTAGCTACACACAGCACAAGGCTGTCTTGAGACCCTGGGCAGCAGTGACAGCAAATCACAGTTTCCGGTCAGCCACGCAATCACAAGGCCAAAGAGCCAATACATGATGGTGTACTGTGCTGTCAGCACGTTTGGATGTTGATTTGTGTTTCCACATCCCATCCTGTCTACAAATGGTCATTGTTTACTTACAATATTTTCAACTTCTGATGGGTTTATCTGCTCATAACCCCATGGTAAGTTGAGGAATATCTGTAATGCCTTGGTCTTTTTTTCCCCCAGAGAATCATTTCATTGAAATCTAATGTTTCAGCGAATACCTTTTTCGAAAATAAGGGTCCTAAAAGGAAACCTTATTAAAAATAAAGCACTTTCACTAACAAAATATATGTCACTGTCATGTAACCACAGGGTTCAAAGGGATTCCAGGAAAACATCAAAGTAGACTCCTATCTCCAGCCATGACTGTGCCAAAACTATCCTACATGAAAACTTTAATAAAACACAGCAAGCCAATATTACAGCAAAGCAGCATTCACTTACAAGAAACAAATGTTAGCACTGAGTTGCCTAATCTAACTGGGATTCAGAACAGAGGAATGAATCTGCCCTGTCCACTATTTTGTTTTTATTTTGTTTTGTTTTGAAGAAAAAGTTATTCAAAGAAACTACACATATTTTTAAAATGTGATTTGTTATTTAGCATATGCCTTCTGTTTGTTAAAAGGAGCATTATGGCCACAGTTCTTTCTTTTTTTTTTTTTTTTGAGACAGAGTTTCACTCTCACTGGAGCTAGAGTGCAATGGCCAGATCTCGGCTCACTGCAACTCCCAGGTTCAAGCAATTCTCCTGCCTCAGCCTCCTGAGTAGCTAAGATTACAGGGCTGTGCCACCACACCTGGCTAATTTTTGTATTTTTTGTAGAGACAGGGTTTTACCATGTTGGTCAGGCTGGTCTCGAACTCCTGATCTCATGATCTTCCCCCCACCGGGCTCCCAAAGTGCTGGGATTACAGGCATGAGCCACTGTGCCCAGCCAGGGCCACAGCTCTTAATGCAAGAGCTGAACTCTGGCTCTTTCCTTTGATTTTGATCCATTCCACCCTCTCAGGCCCCAAGGGGTTTTTAGTCTGATTGGTCAATTCTGGCAGGAGCTGTATTTCCTAGAGTGGAGGGTCAGTATTAACCTCTCACTATGGCTCACTCTTTTATGGCGTTCCCTGTCTTTTACCGAGCTGCCTACAAGGTTTCAAGATTTCAACCTCAAGTATGGTCCTGGTGGAGGTGAAGGAGAGCAGAGGCTGCCAACTTTGGTGTATGTTCTGCCCAGCTTTAGGGGGAAAATGTACCACTGTCCTCCAGCCCAGCTCAGCCCAGTCCTCTCCTCTGCATGAACATTTGGAGGCCAAACCCAGGAGGAATGAGCATGGGGGTGGGGGGGACACTCTCCTCTGCCTCCCCGTGCCATCGTCTCTTGCTCACCTGTGCTGCTCAGGGACTTGCTGAGTGGGGCTGGTTGTGGTCAAGGCTGCCTCAGCCTCAGGGTCTTTTTACAAACTGGAAAAAGGAACCCACTCTGGGTTGGCTCCTCCTGGACTCCTTGGCCGCTGGCTGCCCCCACGGGCCTGGTGTGGTCTAGAGTACTCCTGGTACCCTGGCAAAATGCCATCAAATAGCAGGACCAATCCTAAAACTGTTTCTGCATCTAGTGGTGATTTTCGTACTGTTCTGTGATGGCTCCGGGGCTCGGAGGGTGTGCTTCATGGGTCAACGCGAGGGGAAATCGGGGAGACACAGAGGCGATCCTGTTCCCCCTCCTCCTGGCCACCCGGCTCTCATTTGCATTTCATAGTGAGATTCCGTGAAGATTTCTTTGGAAGAAAGGATCTTACCACTTTTTAAGAGACTGAAAACCACTATTTCTAGTTTATCTCACACACATGCACATCATCTACTTGAGGTCACGACTGACCTGACTGCTAGAGACCAGCAGGGGGCACTTCACTGTGGGAGCAGACACCTCAACCGCCATCTTGGTTTCTCTTTGCCCAGCGGCATGGTTCTGTCAGGTAACCCATATTCTAAGTTTCCAGTCCTATATATTTATGTTGACGACAGCCAACATTTCAGAAACAGACCCTCTGAGGAAAAGGTTAACGTTTCTCCCAACGATCTGACCTCATCAGTGGCTGCACACCAGTGTGAAGACATTTACCTGACAGGAAGTCATGGGAGCAGTTGAGAACAGTTGTTCCGGGTTGTATCCAAGTAAGGGGAATCTCTTCTGGCCTAGGTGAGCCTAGGACCACAATGTCAGCTTCGTGAAGCTAAAAGGAGAAAGGAAAAACACGCACATTTGAATCTGAGGCATAAAGATATAAGTAACTACTGATGTCAAATGAGTTCAACACGACCCCAGAACCACAGCTTTGCTCCAAGCTGCTGACAAGGACGGAATCACTTTACCAATTCCTTTCAAGCCTGTATTAATACAAACAGAAAACAATTGCCATATCCTAGAAAGAAAAGAAAATAGGACTTAAAAAACTGTCTTCAGGGTAGTCACTTCAGCATACATACTGCAGGGAGTATTACCATTTACACGTTTTCACCAGTAACTATAAGGTCAAGAAAAAGAATGGGGCAGCCAGGTGCAGTGGTTCACACCTGTAATCCCAGCACTTAGGGAGGCTGAGGTGGATCACCTGAGGTCAGGAGTTCAAGACCAGCCTGGCCAACATGTGAAACCCTGTCCTACTAAAAATACAAAAATTAGCCAGGCATGCTGGCCGGGGCCTGTAATCTCAGCTACTGGGAAGGCTGAGGCAAGAGAATCATAAGGGAGGCAGAGGTTGCAGTGAGCTGAGATCATATCACTGCACTCCAGCCTGGGCGACAGAGTGAGACCCTGTCTCAAAAAAAAAAAAAGAGGAAAACAAGGGGAGAGCCCATGAGGTCTGGCCCACACAGTGGGCTTGCTGGCCTGTATAACGGCACCATCACAATGAGACCCCTATGCAATTGTAACTACAGCTAGTGCTCGACTTACAACCACGATTGGGACCGGCAGACCGGTCATAACACGATTTGGTCGTAAGTTGAGTAGGCTATACGTACAGTTGAAATGGTGCATGTGGAGATGGTAGTGCTGCCGGAAGCTGGTCTGCACTGTCGTACGCCCAGCTGGGCAATGTTTGTGCTGCCAGACGCAGAGCAGTCATGGCTAGCGATTGTGGTCGTAAAGTTGAATGGTCGTGAGTTGCATAGGTCGTAAGTCGATCAATACCTGTATACCCATGGAAGGACTACTGTCAGGAGCTTGATAAAGAATTTCACTTTCTCTGAGGCCCCGGTTAGTCTCTTGCCCAACCGTTCATTTTTTTGCCCTGAGAAAGTAGAAAGAATGCAGCAACTCCAACAAAATGCATTGATCACATCCATCCTATTTGCATTTTGATCATCCATTGCTGGAGGAACAAGTCTGGTAGGAAGGTGACATTAAGACATAGGCGGAGAGCTCAGCTCTGACCTTAACCAAAGAATGGCCAGCTCCCCACCCCATGGAGCAACTGATGATTTCACACCAGATCCCCATGCGGAAGGAGGGGTGAATAGGAATACTAGATCTGCAGAAGAGAATAGCAACAATTGTACAGGTCAGCTAGGTGTTTTAAGTACTACCTCATTGAATATTCCAAATGAGTGAGATTGGTGTTACTCTGCTCATTTAACAGACAAGGAAACTGTGGCTCCCAGATACAAATAGCTCTATGTTATGTCCTGTGTCTCCTAGTGAGCCCAGTCCTAGAGATCCAAGTGAACCTAGGCAGAAAGAGGACAACTGACCGTCCCTTTCCCTACTATCTCTCCTGTGGACTTCAAAGTCCTGCAACTAACCACAGGGTCTCTGGGGTCAAACAGACAGAGGGGCAGACTACAAAACACAAAAGCATCCCCACTGCCACTGCCACCACCAAACCACCAAATACACGTGCTGGAGACCCCGTCATCCATTCTCAGCTTAGACAAGCTGATCATTGAAGATCCTGTGGAAGAACCAGGATAGCTCCTCACCCTGAGGACTTTTCACACTATGTGGGCAAGAGGGTGCATCAGCTGATGTCTTTTAGAAATCTTGAGACAAGAGATGATAATGGAAGCAAACCCATGACAGTCCTACCTGGTTGTTTATGAATGAAAAAGCCAAGATCCCAGGGCAGCTCCAAATCTCCTGACAGAGGAGGAGCACGATAAAAATCGAAATGCGTGTCTTCTCATAGAGCTGACAAAGCCAACTTTTAAAAGCTAATGCCTTGGAACTATTTGATCAATTTGACCATGTGAGTAGCGAAAAGCGTATTAACACTCATTGATTATCCAGTAACAAGCGAAACTGCATTCTCTGCTTTTCAGCTCCTGACTGTATTATTACTCTGACTTTATTATGGAAGTAGAAGAGCACACTGCCATGGTGTCACACAGACTTTACTGTATTAATCACATTAAAAAGAAGGGAGAAATCCCTACTAAAACATTTGCCCAGGGCGGACACGTTGGCTCATGCCACCATGCTGGGTAATCCCAGCACTTTGGGAGGCCAGGGTGGGAAGACTGCTTGAGCCCAGAAGTTTGAAAACAGCTTGGGCAAGATAGGAAGACCCTGTCTCTACAAAAATAAAATAAAAATTAGCCAGGTGTGGTGAGGCGTGCCTGTGGTCCTAGCTACTTAAGAAGTTGAGGTAGAATGATCACTTGAGCCCAGGTCACAGCTGCAGTGAGCCATGATCACGCCACTGTACTCCAGCCTGGGTGACAGGGCAAGACCCTGTCTCAAAAACAAAATACATTTGCCTAAATAACCATTCTTCTGTGCCACAGGGCCAAAATATCACTCATCCTCTGTAAGAACTTTGCAGCCAAATGAGAATCACTTGAACCCAGGAGGCGGAGGTTGCAGTGAGCCGAGATCACGCCACTGCACTCCAGCCTGAACAATGGAGTGACTCTGTCTAAAAAAAAAAAAATTTGCAGCCAATATCACCAGCAATCTAATCCCGTAAAGCCACCTATAATTTCTACTGATCTAAAATACAGCCAGCACTCCAGGTGATGGTATATATGGGGGAAAAAAATAGTGCTGGTGGAAAAAGGATTTTAAACATCTGTATAAAAAAAAATTATATTTCTTCATTTACACATACTACTGTCAAAAATTCAACCACAGCAATCCTCAAGAGAAATACAAAGGTTTAAGCTTTGTCGCAGATCTGCAGATAAGAAACGCCATTTTGCTAGATTTTCAGGCACAAAAGCAGCAAAACCAGAACATGTTAAAACAACGGTAAAAAGGAGGTTAATGTGAACAAGACTGAAATGTTCATTTTGGAGGAAGCCAAGGATCACAGGTTCACACAAGTCCCCAAGAACACTTATTTTCCTACACGTGGTGTCTTTGATACAACCTGTTCTTTTCATTACCTATAAATCTTGGAAATCTCATTCTGAGCCCTCGGCTCCATACCTACACTCAACTCTAATGTGGGCTTGCTCATCAGCGACTGGGGAACAGCTCATTCCACAGAGAAAAGACAAACGCTCCTCCCTTAGCAATGATCGCATAGTAGATGTTAATTCTTTCTGGAAAGGAAAAGTGCTAGATGCTTAAATCAGTAAATAACCCACCAAGGACAAGGGAAGATTTTAATGAGCTAAAATTCAAGGAGAATTATTGTCTCACTCGCTGTTCCTACTTTCCACCTCCCAAATGGGAAAGACCCTGGCCAAAGCTTGGCTTGAAACTCTACCTCATAACAAAATATTGCTTT
Organism: Cebus imitator; assembly: GCF_001604975.1. Lineage (NCBI taxonomy): Eukaryota > Metazoa > Chordata > Mammalia > Primates > Cebidae > Cebus > Cebus imitator. The sequence continues at coordinate 13,877,278 of NW_016107321.1, forward strand.
CTCTGCTGAGACGAGCGGAGCAGCTTAAAGCAACCACCCCAACTCCCCAGGCAGAGAACCGAATGTTAAAACAATAGTAAGACGCAGATATGCAGAGACTTAATGGGGAGTGTGTGGGGGTGCAGTAATTTAGATAACTGAAGATAAGTTTTCTCGAAGTCATTAATTTTTAAGCTGGAGGGACAAGCATCTGAATATAAAGAGATGTGGGAACGGAGGACAGAGGGGATTTGGAAAGTTATATGCAATATCATAATTTTGTATTTAGCAAATAAAATGCATTAAAATTTTTAAAACTAAATACAGCCCTGCCCTCTTAACTAGAAAATGGTATGTATCTTCTATCAATGTGCTTTGAAACAGTTCATATCACATGAGAATCTCAGATATGAGATCTGTATATATGCTTAAAATCCAGAATGGGTAAAAAAAGATATTTTCTAAAGAACTGTGGTTTATATCACTTGAGACCTATGAAAAGTGTTTCTACGCCCTTTAAACATTCCCAGTACACTTCAGAAAATCAAGTTCAATTCCTTATGAGGGTCAGTTGAATAAAAAAGAAAGAAAACAATGTTCAAAATGATCAACATTACTTTAAAAAATTAACAGGTAGGTGATTTGTCCAGCAAGGATGTGCTTCTGAAATTACAATAACTAAAGACATTGGGGCCGGGCGCGGTGGCTCGCGCCTGTAATCCCAACACTTTGAGAGACTGAGGCGGGCGGATCACCTGAGGTCAGGAGTTTGAGACCAGCTTGACCAACATGGAGAAACCCCGTCTCTACTAAAAACACAAAAAATTAGCCAGGCAGGGTAGCGTATGCCTGTAATCCCAGCTACTCGGGAGGCTGAGGCTAGAGAATCGCTTGAACCTGAGAGGCAAAGGTTGCAGTGAGCCAAGATTGGCGCAACAAGAGCAAAACTTCGTTTAAAAAAAAAAGACACTGGCATTCTCAACTAGTGCCTGAGTGATGGCCCACCATGGTCAGACACAGAGAACACAGTAGGGTCTGGAGGGCAGGCAGGGACTCTCCACACCGAGGTGGTCCCTTGCTTGATTTTCACTTTCAACAAACTGGGACACACTGTAGTTTACGTGTGCCCAGGTAAGTGGCTTTATGGGTCACATTATGCTCCATGGCAGATTCTTCACGAGGCTTTATTTATTTATTTTTGGAGACAGGGTCTCACTCTGTCGCCTAGGCTGGAGTGCAGTGGCAGGATGTCAGCTCACTGCAGCCTGGACTCCTGGGCTCAAGCGATCCTCCCACCTCAGCCTCCCAAGGAGCTGGGAGTACAGATGTGCTCCACCATGCCCAGTTCATTTTTTAAATATTTTTTGTAGAGACAGAGTTTCATCATGTTTCCCAGGCTGTCTTAAATTCCTAGGCTCAAGTGATCTGCCTGCCTTGGCCTTCCACAGTGCTAGAATGACAGATGTGAGCCACTGTGCCCAGCATACAATGATTTATGATCAGACAGGGCATGTCCATGAAAAACCTTAGGTAGCAAGGGGATTCCTAAACTGCCTTGTGACAACATTTCTATAAAGAGCAGATGTCACTTTTCTAAGAAATTTGTCACTTTTTTTTTTTTTTTTTTTTTTTTTTTTTGTGTTGGTTTTTTTTTTTTTTTTTTTTTTTTTTTTTTTTGTTTGAGATGGGAGTTTCACTCTTATTACCCAGGCTGGAGTGCAATGGCGCGATCTCGGCTCACTGCAACCTCCGCCTCCTGGTTTCAGGCAATTCTCCTGCCTCAGCCTCCTGAGTAGCTGGGATTACAGGCACGTGCCACCATGCCCAGCTAATGTTTTGTATTTTTAGTAGAGACGGGGTTTCACCATGTTGACCAGGATGGTCTCGATCTCTTGACCTCGTGATCTACCCGCCTTGGCCTCCCAAAGTGCTGGGATTACAGGCTTGAGCCACCGCGCCCAGCCGAAATTTGTCACTTTTATCAGATGTCAAAATGTGTGCACTTTTTCTTACTGTCAGGTTGGGCTACAGCATGTGGCTCCCACAGTCAGATGTGTTTTAGGAAGATTCCTCTGGAAACCGGATTGAAAATGCCTTAGAGGGGGTAGGAGGAAAAGCAAGGTATGGAGACCTCCTGGAGGAGGCGTCTGCAGGAAGCTGGGTGCCCAGGTCTGAAGCTGAGAATGGCCTGGGAGCTTGGGGATGCGGGTCGGGAGACACAGCATTTAGGTGATGATTAAAACCAGAAGTGTGGATGCCCCAAGGGAAACTGGCAGAATAGGAAGGAAAGCAGGTTAGTGGACATCCTTGGGGAGCACTAATCTTAAATGGTTAGAGGTAAGGAACAGATGGTAGAGATCATCATCTCCTGGAGCTAGGACGGTCAGGAAGGGGCATTTTCATTCAGGCCAAGGGAAAAGGGTGTGGCCAACAGGTTTATATGACAGCAGCGGCCAAGCAAGATAAAAGCAAAAAAATACACTTTTGGCAATTAGGAATTAATGATGACTCCACTGTAGAAATGTGCATTAGGAACCATGCCTGAAACAGTCCTGCCATTACTATAGAGTGTGCTGCCTGCAAAGGGAGATTTCATTCAGGCAGAATGTTTCATGAGCAGATGCCCTGTTTATTCATTAATTTTTTAAACTCTGAATATCTAACTTTGTATTTGAAATTAAATGAACATCGATCATAAGATTACTGCTTTATATAGCCAGATGTGGTGGCACACGCCTGTAATCCTAGCTACTCGGGAGGCTGAGGCAGGAGAATCGCTTGAACCCAGGAGGCGGAGGTTACATGGAGCCGAGATCACGCCACTGCACTCCAGCCTAGGCAACAAGAGCCAGACTCCTTCTCAAAAAAAAAAAAAAAAAAATTATTGCTTTGTATCTATGACTCAGTATCCCTCTTTCCCTGCAGTATTAGGCATGCATTAAATAGGAATGTTAAAACAGTATAACAAAGAAACCCTGTCTCTACTAAAAATACACAATTAGTGGGATGTGGTGGCGCATGCCTATAACCCCAGCTACTCGGGAGGCTGAGGCAGGCAGGAGAAGTGCTTGAACCCGGGAGGTGGAGATTGCAATAAGCTGAGATGGCACCATTGCACTTCGGCTTGGGCAACAAGAGCAAAACTCTGCCTCAGTAGTAATAACATAGTGTAACTACTCTAAGAACATCAAACCGTCTTCATTCAGATTTTGTCATACTTTGGCAAGATAAGGGGATGACAACTGCAGCAAAAGGTATTTTCCCCACATCACGTCCACCCAGTGATCTCATCCTGGGAGAACGTTTTTCCTTTCAGGAACTGGGTGTATTTCTATTATTTCTACTCTCCTCTGTGATTAGTAGAACAGATTATTGGCTTTTAAAATTTTAAGATGTTTCTTATGGTTATTTCATAAATCAAAATGACTACAAGCCAAATGGACATTTGGGAGTTAGGATTACAGCATTTATCTACCAAATTTTTCCCCTAAAGGACAATAAATGACATTCCTTTTTCTAAATGTTCCTAAGTTCATCTCTTACTTCATCATTCAACTTATTTCCTGCTCAACATACGAGAAGGAAATATCAAAGATATTTAGCTGTGACCAAAATGCTGGAAAAGACAATTCCTCTGGAAGCCAGCTTCACACTTACAACAGTCGTGACAGATGATAAAAGGAAAAAAATGCAACACCATTCTGGGAATGGATATACTTTAGTAACCCATCAAAAATAACTCCCTTCCATATACTTTAGGAATAAACAAAATTCAAAAGTGGCGCTAAGAGAATATGTGTGTAGATGAGGGGTGCTAACGAGGAGTTTCCTTCACATGACAAAGACGTAGAACCAAAATACCTTATTTTGGTTCCTTTAGTACAAAAACAGGGAAATGCCCAAGTGACAGTTCCCAGAGCAACACCAGGCAAGCCAGGCTTCATAGAGGAACAGGCCTGAGGATTTATGCTCATACGTTAACCACGAACTTTAATACACACAGCGTGTTCACATTCATGCAAACTGCCACTGCTGGGGGAAATTCTGCTTTGCATTTCCTGACATTTTATGCTTTTCCATTCTGAGCCTCACGTTGCACATCAACAGATTTCTGCATTCCATTTCCTTTGAGAACTCTCCGGCCCTCAGTTGCCTACTCTGAAAAGCGAGGAATTGAGGCGCAGCAGGGAGAGCACCATGGGGGGAGGCCTGTGACCTGCGTTCGAGTCCAGACACTGCTCCTTATCAGCGACAATCAGGGTCAAGGCTCTCTGGTGAGCATAATATCCAGCTTTCAGGGTTGCCGGGTGAATGTGAGGCATATATGTAAAAGCCGTGAAAAGGAAATCTCCACACAGTGATAAGGTGCTTTATTGTTACGGGTTATGTTTAAGACATTCCCATTAAAAGATTCAAAATTCCACAGCCTTGAAAAGCATTCGCATTGTCCCGGTGTGGTGGTTCATGCCTGGAATCCCAATACTTTGGAAGGTTGAGGCGGGCAGATCATTTGAGGTCAAGAGATTGAGACAATCCTGGCTAACACAGTGAAACCGGTCTCTACTAAAAACACACAAAAAAATTGGGCGTGGTGGCACATGCCTGTAGTCCCAGCTACTCTTAAGAGGGAGGCTGAGGCAGGAGAATCGCTTGAACCAAGGAGGCAGAGGCTGCAGTGAGCCGAGATCATGCCACTGCACTCCAGCCTGGGTAACAGAGTGAGATTCTGTCTCACATAAAAAAAAATCTGCACTGCAGCAGGGGTGAAAAAGGAAGCCAACCTCTGCTGATAGTGCAGAAAAGGAAATGGGACATAAGCCACTGCCAGGGGGCTGAAGGTGATGCTTCCAGCCTGTTCTCTGCAGGACACAAGCCTGCAGCCCTTCTTCCAGAACGGGGGTAGGCTCTCTTGTGCGGTGTACACACCTCACTTCCCCATCTGGCCCCTGATGACCACAAAGACTCATTTGTGGTTGACCGCAGGTGACTGCAAAGTAACACAGGCATCATGGAGGCTGAAACTTACCCCACAGCTGAGAAGCGTGTTAAAGCCCCAGATGAAGTTTCCCACACAAAAATCGGAAAGGAGGTCAGTGTGATTCCACTGTTGTTTGTTAAACTGGTTTTGCAATCCCATGACGCTAACACGATTTATACTATTATATCCATGAGAAAATACATTCCACATTCAGACCAACCTTCAAACATTTAAAACACAATCTATCAGAATGTTTTGCCTATAAGATACAGAGGCCAGGCGCGGTGGCTCAAGCCTGTAATCCCAGCACTTTGGGAGGCCGAGGCGGGTGGATCACGAGGTCAAGAGATCGAGACCATCCTGGTCAACATGGTGAAACCCCGTCTCTACTAAAAATACAAAAAATTCGCTGGGCATGGTGGTGCGTGCCTGTAAGCCCAGCTACTCAGGAGGCTGAGGCAGGA
>NW_016107321.1:13882773-13894923 GCF_001604975.1 Cebus imitator
AAAAAAAAAAAAAAAAAAAAAAAGATACAGAAAGGGCATCGTAAAACGAAGGTAATGTCAGGAAAAGTGGAGATACATGGTGTTTTAATTACATTTTTACTCACATATTTGATATAACAACAATACATTTCTTCTCAATTTCAGTTTCTCAGCTTAAATTCTGAACCACCTAAGACCAGGCAGTCTGTTAATTATACAGCCCCATCTTGATCTCATGCCCATTAGTTTGAATGTATCATCTCACAAATCCTTCCCTCAACACTGCTACGTATAACGGCCTGATTTTTTTTGGCTTTCCAAAAGGTTCTATTCATCTTCTTCCCTGGTATTAATCAGCAGAGCAATGATCAGATAGAAGCCAGATGGGAAAGTGGGGAGCTGACCCCCTAAATCTGTCAAAGAAAGCTCAGGGTCTGACACTATTCAGTGCACTTAATTCCAGACTATTGATGACCTGGGCTATGGATTACCTCAGCCTCTCGCTGAGCACGAGGCTGTGATGTCCGGGAAGGTCCAGTGCTTTTTTCTCCACCTCACCTGCAGCAGGCAGGGGAGGGGGTGAACTCGCCTCACTGAGGCTGTCTTGTGTGTCCACCCCTGCCCTCTCTGAAGGTGCTCACCATCTCCTCTAAAAAGAGAGCCCGGACGGCTGGGGATGAGCCCCAGGCCTCAGAGAGGGGACAGCATTCGGTCTACTTCAACTCAATTCTCTTAACAAGTATGGCTCAGGGATTGCAAACATCAGAATAAAATAAGAGTGAAGCCAATACAAGTCAAAGGTCTTGGGTCTTGGTCTCTCTCATCTGAGGTGGCCAGTGCTTTCTGGTTTTCAATAAGGAGAAGTTATTTCTTAGTCCCAAATTCTCACAGCAGGTTAAAAATAATAATAAAGAAAAAAGAGATTAGACTTTGTGTGATGATCTGGAATAAGAGCTGACGTGGGACCATGTTAAAAACACAGGCCATTGTGCCACCTCTACCATTTTTTAATCACATGATCTTTGCAAAGTCTCCCCTCTGAGACTCAGTTTCCTAATGTGTGATATGAGGAAGATGACAGTCCTGCCTAACAGGATGAGTGTGCAGGTGGCTGAGATAACAGGGGTACAAGACAGGGCCTGCTTCAGAGTGGACATTCTGTCAATTAATGTTGGCTGTCATTGCTGTCACTGCAGCACATTATTGCTTTAAATGCATTCCATCCTGTTAAAAGAATTGTCACATAACTCACTAATCTAGTACAGTTTAAAAGCTAGAGTTCCTCCCTTCTCCCAGATATGATTCTTTTTTCAAGAAGTCATCCTTTCACATGTAAGTACATTTAGAATTCTCCAATTCACTTTTAAAAGGCTTTCATGAGCCATGCTGTGCACTAAATTTAAACTGCAAAGGACTTTGTGATAGTTCAGCTTTGCTCAAAAAATAAAAAACCTAGACACTTTGATCCTTCAAAGGTGAAAGACCTATATCTTTTCCTTCTGTGAGTGCCAGTTTTGAGTGTCTCTGTGCTCAGGAGGAGAGGGAAAAATGAGATCCTCTGAGAAAAACAAAATAAAATGGTTCTCTGATTTCTAGGTTATTTCTTCTGCATGCAGCTGGGGTTTACCTCATCTCCCAGCTGGAGACCATTTCAGCATTGTCCAGCTGTGCCTTAACCACAGGTTCAGAGGAGACTCGAGAGAGCAGCGCCCCAGCGTGCCTGCCCACCTCTCCCTCCATGTGGGGCACCACTCCACCTTGTAAACACCAATGCAAAACCATGCCCACCTCAGCTGCTTTTGGCACCAGAATCAAATCATCGGGATCAGGAAGAGGTTATCTCCAAACCTAGGCTTATTCCTGACAGTGAAGCCAACACTGTCATTCCTCTGCAGGGCCCAGCATGCTGGGTGTGGAGGCCTGCATTTGGGTGGAGGAAAGAGCGGGGTTCCCTAGCCCTGCCCAAAAACACTAGCTCCAGTGCCTGGGCTTCCTGGTACGTGACACTCCACAGCATACAGCTAATTTGGACAAATGCCCAAGCGTTCTTCCCCTCCCCAACTCTAGGGTCTCCAAGGAAATGCTCAACGCATCTCCAAGCCTGGAAAAGATGCTCAGAATCAGAGCAGGAAATTTATTCTCTGTTTTCAACTATACACCCCAATGGGCATAAGTTACACAGCTACCAAACACCAAAGTCTATTCTGGTTTCTGTGGACCCCTAAGAAGTTCAACTCTTCATGCTCAGGCTCCATGGAGATGTTATGTGTAAATCAGCGTCCACAGACTATCCTTCCACTTAGACAGATGGACAAAGGATCGATTTCTATTTGTAACTAATTCGATGTAACTATTCGTTAAAACTACAGAGCCTGAAAGTAATAACTGGTCCATCAGGGACCTCCAGCAGACATGTTCGGAAGGAGAGTGACTTCCGAGTAACATGAAGCATGGGAAGGAAGAGGTCCACAGCTTTGGAGGAAAGGATGCTATTATGTCATTAAAGGTCATAGTAATAATCTACTAAGGATTGGAAGATGAGCCTGACTGGCTTAAGCTGGGTCCCCGCTCTGGTCAGGCCCTCCTCTCTCTGGGACATTGTCTCACGGTAATTTTGCTTTCGGTTTCCCTCTCTTGGCCAATATTCTGCTGGGAGACTTCACAGACAAACAGCTGGAGACACTCTGTCCTTCCCCCACCTACACAATGGAAGCATGTATACCAGGCTTCCAGTGAGGGACCCCAGGTCACACTACTTTACTAGTTAATCTACTTACAATTTGAGTGATTTGCCTCATTGACCCACATTGGTGTGTATATACATATAGATCTCTCTCTCTCTCTCTCTAAATATATATGTATATTAATATATATATTATATGTACATATATTATATATAGTATATATAGTGTATATATTACATATAATATAATATATATACATGTAATATACTATATTATATATAGACTTTGGTGTCTATATATATAATATAGTATATTACATGTATATATATTACATATATATTACATACATATATATTACAATATACATTATACATGTAGTATATTTGTATATATTATATATTTAATATGTTTAATATATATTTAATATATAATATATATATAATATATATATAATTATATATATATAATATATTTATTTTATATTATAATATATATTAATATATTATATTAATTATATTAATTAATTAATATAATTAATTAATTATATTAATTAATTAATATATATATAATATAATATATATATAAAATATATATTAAATATATTATATATATATATTTCCCCCCATCGCTCTGTCACCCAGCTGTAGTGCAGTGGTGCACTGCCCTCGACCTCCCCAGGTTCAGGTGATCCTCCTACCCCAGCCTCCAAAGTATCTAGGACTACAGCCACCATGCCTGGCTAAGTTTTGCACTTTTTGTAGAGATGTGGTTTCACCATGTTGGCAGGCTGGTCTCAAATTCCGGGGCTCAAGCAATTTGCCTGCCTCAGCCTCCCAAAATGCTGGGATTACAGGTGTGAGCCACTGCACCTGGCCCATATTAGCATTTAATTTCATTCTCACAACTGTCCCATAAAGTAGGGAATATATGATTGCCATTCTACACAGGAGGAAACAGGCTCAGAGCAGCCACAGCTAAGGCTGGAGCCCAGAGCTGTGTGTCCCTAAAGGCTACGCTCTACTGCTTACTGAGAACACAAATGTTGTGCCCAACTCGAAAGCCTGAAAGGCAATTTCTGGTGGTTGCAGCAGGCTGCCTGGTAACTGGAAGGTCAGCCCACACCGGGAAGAGTACCTGTGGCTACAGACGGTGGAAAGAACTCTCGTGTTACACAGTCACACCCGAGGCCCAACCTTTCATCCTCGGCTTTGGAAATCCCCAGCCAGATGTCCCACAGCAGGTAGGTGTTGTGGGGATGGGGGTCTTGTTCCATGTCAGGTACAAATAAGCACATCAGAAACGCTTGTCAAAGATAATGTCCTTCTACTAAGTGGCCATAATCCTAAGCTTGTTCTCTTCTTTCCTCAACACTTTTACCATTGTCAATAAGGAGAAGTTAAATAGACTATTATCTTAAAATGCACTTTTTTTTTAAGACGAGGTTTCACTATGTTGGTCAGGCTGGTCTTGAACTCCCGACCTCAGGTGATCTGCCTGCCTTGGCCTCCAAAGTGCTTGGATTACAGGCATGAGCCACCATACCCGGCCTTAAAATGCACTTTTATTCTTGGTTGATTCAACTGGACAACAAAAATCCCCATCTGGGCCAGGTATGGCGACTCATGCCTATAATTCCAGCACTCTGAGAAGGCCACGTGGGTGGAACACTTGAGGTCAGGAGTTCTAGACCAGCCTGGCCAACATAGTGAAACCCCATCTCTACTAAAAATATAAAAATTAGCCGGGGGTGCTGGTGCTGGCCTGTAATCCCAGCTACTCAGGTGGCTGAGGCATGAGAATCGCTTGAAACCATGAGGCAGAGGTCTAGTGAGCCAAGATCGCACCATTGTACGCCAGCATGGGTAACAGAAAGAGTCTCTGTCTCAAGGGGAAAAAAATCCCTATCTGTTGTTAACATTTTTACTTCCAGTGTTTTCATAGTGAAGCTTTCCAAGGGTGTGCCAGGTGTGGACAGAGCATGTCCCTATTGAGTGCCTCAGGATACTAACTCGTGCCTAGGTGGCTTTTTGTACCACTGTGGCTTCCAGATGGCCATTGATTGGTACAATCCATGTATTACCATGCCTCCATATTACCATGGCTCCAAGGAAGGCTAGAATTCCTGCTAAGGAAATTAATGGCAAGAGTTTTCTGCCCCATACATTCTTGTAAAAATACAACACAGGAGGTCAGGTATGGTGGCTCACACCTGTAATCCCAGCACTTTGGGAGACCGAGGTGGGCAGATCACCTGAGGTCGAGAGTTCGAGACCAGCCTGACCAACTTGGAGAAACCCCATCTCTACTAAAAATACAAAATATTAGCTGGGTGTGGTGGCGCATGCCTGTAATCCCAGCTACTAGGGAGGCCGAGGCAAGAAAATCACTTGAACCTGGGTGGCAGAGGTTGCGGTGAGCCAAGATTGCGCCATTGCACTCCAGCCTGGGTAACAAGAGTGAAACTCCGTCTCAAAAACCAAAAAATACAACACAGGAATAGTGACAATTCAAACGTCAGGTAGACACAGGGAGGCATATGGGTTGCAGGGAGGTAAGTGGCTAGTGAAAGGCTAGCTGCCAGCATGAAAGACACAGGCTGTCATTTGTGGTGGGACAGGAGCCTGCCACAGGTAGGTAGACCAGGTAGAAGGGGACAAGAGTGGGGCGGAGCCATGAACATTTCTTCCCATGCTTTTGGCTACAAAGATGACACAATAATAAGAATGAAAGTTGACAGACTCTAACATTTGCAATGGTGCCACTATAAATACCAAAGACTCAGGGAAAAAATGTGTGTGCAACATCAACTATGAAAGAGAACCTTCTGGTACATATGAAAACAAGAATGTTACCCAATGACTAGATTCTCCAGAAAGTCAAGCCACTTAATTATTCTCAAAGTTCAGATGAGATTTATCCCAAAGTACAGAGACAAGGTGATTTATTCCCGTAATAAAAAAAGTACTTCGAAAAATGTCTTTGTTTTTCAAAAATACAGATACAACTAGCAAAAGCATCTGTGACAGCTGTGAAAACATTCAATTGCCAAGGAAGGTATTTTCTCTTTTCACCACAGCTGTTCAGTGCAGGGCAAGGTTTATTTTCCTCTTCTACTGAGCTTCCAAATCAAAATTTCTGGGCTCTCAAGTGCAAAATACTGCCCTTGAATTTTCTTGGATAGGCTGCCTCCATGTGGTGATCGCTAAAAACGCACACAGGTTCAGGTTTAACGGCAAGGCTGCCTTCCTGATCTGTCTTAACCCAAGCATTACATAAATTAGATCCACCTGCCAAGAAAAGATTCCAAATCTGCCGAGACACCTGGCTTCCCTGGCAAGATTACAATCTACTCCTCATTTCCATTCTCACCCCACAACATGAGGAACACGTATTTTTAGATCATGTTCTGTAGTAACTGATTGTACTTAATGCATTCGTTTTAAACTTCACTTTGCTTGAAATCTGTGAGCTGTACTGGCATTTTTTTAAATGAAAAACAATCATTTCAGACATGAAAATGTAAAACGATACCCTAACATACCTAGACAACACCTATTGCCCAGTTTAAGAAAAAAGGGATGAAGGTGTCTAGGTTTCCTTTCAATCTATATCCACATCCTTGCCTCAATAAATGCTTTGCAGATTTGGTTCATAGTTTCCATTATTTCTTCATATTTTTACTTCATTTGCATGGACTCCTAATAATATATGACTTCTAATATATATATGAAAAATCTAATATATATATATATATATATATATATATAACGATTCCATGCAAATGAAGTAAAAACATAAAGAAATAATACATAGGTTAGGATTATATATATGTGTATATATGTATTAGGATGACCTATATATGTTGGGTTGCTTTCAGACATATATAAATGGTGTTATATGAAATATATCCTTCTACAACTTGGGTTTTTGTTCACTGAATGGTGTTTTAAAAAAAAAGTCTTCCAGGCTGGGCACAGTGGCTCATGCCTGTACTCCCAGCACTTTGGGAGGCCAAAGTGGGCAGATCACCTGAGGTCAGGAATTCGAGACCAGCCTGGCCAACATGGTGAAACCCCGTCTCTACTAAAAATACAAAAATTAGTCAGGGTGGTGGTGCACACCTGTAGTCTGAGCTACTCGGGAGGCTGAAGAGGGAGAATCACTTGAACCCAGGAGGCAGAGGTTGCAGTGAGCTGAGATCACGCCACTGCACTGCAGCCTGGGGGACAGAGCAAGACTCTGCCTCAAAAAAACAAACAAAAAACAAAACAAAACAAAATGCATGTTGCTATCTACAGCTCTAGTTTATTAATTTTCCCTGATTTAATATCATTCTGTTTTATGAATGTATGTCTATGCTACTCTACATACAACTATACTGATCTTTCCATTCACGCTGATGGGCATTTAGGTCGCTGTTTAAATACTTTCCGTGGTGCACTTGGTTTCTCAAGTCGCCTGCCTGGCCCTCTCCCAAGTTGTACTTTCCTTCTTTCCTTTCCTTACTATTCTAAAGCTTTTTAATAGGCTTTCCGTCCTCCTTTGAAACTTGCCTCAGTCTCTCCTGCCTTATGCCCCTCGGTCCAATTCTTTCTTCTGAGGAGGCCAGAGTTGAAGCTCTGCAGTCCTGTATGGATACACCAGCACTGCCTCCAATAACAGATTGGGTGCACGTGACTCAGATACATTCCCTAGTGGTCATCAAGCTCCGGATGACCAGTGAGGAATACCATCCTCTTAATATTCAAGAGTCACCCTTCTACAGGGGACCTCTAGCCTGCTTATCAGTGGGACACAACGGGGGCAAAATCCTGCCCTGTCTCCCTTGCACCTGGCTGGATACCGCTTTCACCAACTCATGGAGCCAACTGAGCTCTGACAGCTAGCAGAAAGGGGCCAAGACCCACAGAACCACCACTGGCCCTCTGTTTCAAACAAACAAACAAAACTTTTTGCATTGTAAACATGCTACTCTGACCAATCGTAAACACACCTTTTTATAGATATGGGCAAGTTTGGTCTATGATACATATTTAGAGTGAAATTCCTGGATCAAAGAGTAGCTCAAACTCTACTAAACTGTTTTCCAAAATGCCTATTTCATACAAAAAAATGAGCTGGGTGTGGTGGCATGTGCCTGTCATCACAGCTACTTGGGAGGCTGAGGCAGGAGAACTGCTTGAACGCAGGAGGCGGAGGTTGCAGTGAGCCGAGATCGCGCCACTGCACACCAGCCTGGGAGACACAGCAAGACTCCATCTCAAAAAAAAAAGAACCAAAATGCTTATTTCAAATTTTAACTCCTGCCAGCAATATATGAATTCCCATAGCTCTGGACATTTGTCAATATGTCTAACTGGCACTTTTTACCTACTGCCAATATGACCGGTAAGCAAAAACAGCAGGAAACCAGGCAGCTTTTCAAGTGTCTTTTAAACCTCAGGCTCCTTATCTGTTAGTGGCCTGTCATGTGTCCATTTTTCTAACAGATTGTCTTTGTCTTATTGATTTGGAGGAATCTTTTATAAGATACTAATTACTGGCTAAATGTTTGTTATAAATATCTTCTATACTATACCTGTCTTTTCACTTCTTTAAGAGCTTCTTTTTAGAAAGAAAAGCTTTGGGGTTTTAAAAAATTTGATAGTCAGATTTATGCATCTTTTCTTTAGCAATCTGTGCTTTTTGGGTCTCTTAAACTATCCTTCCAATGCCAACATCTTAAAAGCATACGCCTATATTTTTTTTCTATAAGTTTTACAGTTTTGCTTTCCACATTTAGGTATTTTAATATAGAAGTTATTTTTATATGTAGTATCAGGTTAGTATTCCTATTCTAGTCTCATATACATATAACTAGTTTAGTCAGCATCATTTTTAATAATCTTTTCTTTTTTTGAGATGGAGTCTTATTCTGTAACCTAGACTGGAGTGCGGTGGCGTGATCTTGGCTCATGGCAACCTCTGCCTCCCGGGTTCAAGCGATTCAGCTTCCTAAGTACCTGGGACTACAGGCTTGCACTACCATGCCCGGCTAATTTTTTACATTTTTAGTACAGATGGGGTTTCACCATGTTGGCCGGGATGGTCTCAAACTCCTGAGATCAAGTGATCCGCCCACCTCAGGCTCCCAAAGTGCTGGGATTACAGGCGTGAGCCACCGTGCCGACTTTAATAGTTAATCTTTTCCCCATTGATCTGCAGTACCTTCTCTCAAGCTTCCATATACACATAAATTTCCACCTTCTTCTGTTCTGATAGTCTATTTATCTACCATATTATCCTAATTACTATAAGTGCATAATCATTCATGCTAGGTGGTTGGGAATGTCTCCCACCTACTTTTTCCAAAGAATTATCTTGGTTATCTTTGTCCTTTATGCTTCCATTTGGATTTCAGAATCAGATTGTCAAATTCTACAAAAAACATGTCAGGAACTTATAATTTGCAGAGAATTAGTATCTTTAAGATACTGCCTCTTTGCCATGAAGATGATACCTCTACTTTTATATAGGTCTTCTTGATGATTTTCATCCAAATTATAATTACTTTCAAAAGGTCATAATGGTTACTAGATTTATCAAGTGACTATCTGTACTTACTATGGTGAGAATTTAGTTTTTACTCATAATGTAATGAATGACAGTGATAGATTGTCTCATGTTAAATCACCTGGCAATCCTAAAATAAACCTAACTTGCTGCCATATTTGGTGTTCTAAGATTTTGCTCAAGATTATTTCATTTGTATTCATAGCTGACACTGGCCTGTTAATTTTCCTTCAGCATCTTGTCCTTGTTTGGCTTCGGCACTCAAAGTGTGTTAGGACATGTTCCTTCTTTCTCCATTTGCTAGAGAAAAGGATAGTAGGAGAATGATCTGTTCTTTGAGAGAGCTCATTTGTAAAACCACCTGTCGCCTTTTGTTGTTTGGTGAATAGACTGACTCAAAGTCTTTAATGGATATGGGTCTATTCAATTTTCTTCCTCTAATTTCTTGAATTAAGCACTTAGTTTATACATTTCTAGACTTTCTTCCGTTCTAACATGAGCATTCAACATATGTTTCCAACATGAAATTTACCTTGCTTTGAAGCTGGGGTGTTTTCCACTGGGAGCTCATTGTCATGGACCCTTTCCTCTGGAACAGACATTGTAGAGCAGCTTCCAAAGATCCATGGGCCCCGACTACCAAAATCTTCTTTCCATTGAGGTTGACACCTACTAACCAAATGAAAATTCAGTATTATACCTAACGCTTCAGATCTTTCCTTTAAGAACTTTAACTTAAGAAAAAAGACCCTTTTAGGCTGGGTGCAGTGGCTCACGCCTATAATTCCAAGACGTTGGGAGGCCGAGGCAGGCAGATCACTTCAGGTAAGGAGTTCAAGACCAGCCTAGCCAACATGGTAAAACCCTGTCTCCACTTAAAATACAAAAATTAGCTAGGCATCATGGCACACGCCTGTAATCCCAGCTACTTGGAAGGCTGAGGCAGGAGAATCACTTGAACCCGGGAGGCAGAGGTTGCAGTGAGCCAAGGTTGTGCCACTGGACTCCAGGCTGTGCAACAGAGCAAGACTGTCTCAAAAAAAAAAACAAAAAACCCTTTTAAAGCTTGACCTTTCTCAGCACCAACCTACAATTGACTGTGAACTAGGAGTGGGGTGTTTATAATCAACAAAAATTCTCTATTCAAACCCTTTTAATTCCAATTCTAGGCTGTATTTCTTTCCACAAAATACAACTATAATTTACCTGACTCATTTACTCTTTTCTTTGAGTACTTTCTGATGAAGTGGCTCAGAATCTTCATAATCCACATAATGAAAAAGCACTGTATGTATGGATTATTTCATAGATTTGAGCTTAATATTACTGTCCAAAGGGCGTATATATCCTGAATGTTAACCCTTTAATAAAATTTTGCATATATTTTTGAAATTTGTCTTTGACTGTAGGGTGTTCAGAGGTAGGAGGGGCATTTGCCTCGTTTCTATTCAAATTGGAATAGAGAAAAATAATTCGTTGAAATTTTTTTTTCCAGATAGATTCTTGCTTATTGCCCAGCATGGAGTGCTGTGGTGTGATCACAGCTCATTGCAGCCTTGACCTCCCAGGTTCCAGTGATTCTCCTACCTCAGCCTCCCAAGTAGCCAGGACCACAGGCACATGCCACCACACCTGGCTAATTAAAACAAAAATTTTTTTTTTTTTTGAGATGGAGTCTCACTCTGTTGCCCAGCCTGGAGTGCAGTGGTGCAATCTCAGCTCACTGCAAACTCCGCCTCCAGGGTTCAAACAATTCTCCTGCCTCAGCCTCCCAAGTAGCTGGGATTACAGGTGCCCACAACTACACTCAGCTAATTCTTTGTAGTTTCAACAGAGATGGGGTTTCACCATGTTGGCCAGGCTGGTCTTGAACTCCTGACCTCTTGATTTACCCTCCTCGGCCTCCCAAAGTGCTGGGACTACAGGTGTGAGCCACTGCGAGTGGCAAAAATTTGTTTTTGTAGAGATGGAGTCTCCCTATGTTCCCCAAGCTGGTGTCAAACTTCTGGGCTCAAGCAATCCTCCCATCTCGGCTCCACAAAGCAGTGGGGATTACAGGTGTGAGCCACTGCACTTGGCTAATTAGTTGAATCTTAATACAGGTGTGAGCCACTGCACCTGGCCAATTAGTTGAATCTTTATGTTCTCAGCTAAAAAGCCCTTAAATATATAAATACTTGGTAGTAATTTACTCACTAAATTTAATAATGAAGAAAGAGAAAGTATTCATTTCATTTTCACTGACATAAAAATGCCAAGTCAAAGGGACAACAATGGAAATTAAGTCCTGACTACATGCTGCTCACCAATAAATACCAGCACTAGGTTCTTGTGCCCTGAACTACATCTGATGGCTTCTTCATTTCTCTCTCTCTCTTTTTTTTTTTTTTTTTTTCCTGAGGCAAGGTTTTGCTATGTACCCAGGCTAGACTGCAGTGGTGTGATCATAGCTTACTGCTATCTCAAACTTCAGGGCTTAAGCAATCCTCCCGCCTCGGCCTCCAGCATAGCTGGGTCTACAGGTGCACACAACCATACCCAGCTAATTCTTAAATATTTTGTAGAGAAAAGGTCTCACTATGTTTGCCAAGGCTGGTCTTGAACTTCTGGCCTGAAGCGATCCTCTCGCCTTGGCCTCGTCTAGCCCTGAGATTATAGGCATGAGCCACTGTGCCTGGCCTCATTGAAGTCTTCAGTGTAAGTTTTATCTACACCTACATATTGACAGGTTTAGTAAGCTGAAACTGGAATCATATTTTACTGTGGTTATTGAGTGTTTCATGAGAGAAACTGACCATGTTTAAAACAGGGCTAATCGTTTATCTCTACTAATTTCTCTTTTAATTTATAAGATGCTATGACTAGAAAAAGGTTTTCTTTTTTTTTTTTTTAACTTTACACACAACCTCACTGAAGATTTTTTTTTCTTTTTTTC
>NW_016107321.1:13895813-13899658 GCF_001604975.1 Cebus imitator
TTTTTGAGTCAGAGTCTTGCTCTTGTTGCCCAGGCTGGAGTGCAGTGGCATGATCTTGGCTCACTGCAACCTCCACCTCCTAGGTTCAAGCGATTCTCCTGCCTCAGCTTCATGAGTAGCTGGGATTACAGGCACCCGCCACCACACCCAGCTAATTTTTTGTATTTTTAGTAGAGATGGGGTTTCACTATGTTGGTCAGGCTGGTCTTGAACTCCTAACCTCAGGTGATCCACCCACCTCGGCCTCCCAAAATCCTGGGAATACAGGCGTGAGCCACCGCACCCGGCCAAGGCCATTCATTTTCTAAGGCAGTACCTTAGGAAACTTCATCCTGACCCTGACCTGGGGTGTTCTGGTTTTGCCCACATACCAGGACACAGCCTATGGCCATACAAAGCTTCACTTTGCAACTCCAAGGAGCTCCTTTCAGTGAACTGCAGTAAATTGGCATCCCTAGTTACACAACAGCATGGTCCTGCAGTCTACTTAAAACCCAGAGCTGATCCTACAAATCTGGAGTAATCCAGTAAGAGCTGGGATGGATGCACAGGTCTGATTTCAGCTTGACATCAATATTTATCTCCTTGGGAAGCCGAGGCATGGAAAAAATGAGTGACCACACACTTCTGAAGGCTGTGCCTTTCCCTGTTCAAATCTAGGACAAAACACTCCACAACTATCTAGCCTAAAGTGAGCACATCAATCCCAGTAACAGAATGGAGACATTTAGAACCATTTTCCTAATTTTCTTCTTTGACTCTCCTGTTGTTGTTTGGTTGGTTTTTCCTGGCTGGGCCTCAGCATGAATTCCTCGCCTTTTATGAAAGACTTGAAACTATGCCCTGGGACCTTCAAGTTCTGAAAGTTTTCTCATTGATTAGGGCTTCTTCTTCTTTTAAAGTTAGACTACTACAGAACTGGAGATTGTTGATGTTTTTGTAAAAAATATTTGTTTATTTATTTAAAAACAGAGACGAGGTCTCACTATGTTGCCCAGGCTGGTCTTGACCTCCTGAGATCAACAGATCCTCCTGTCTTAGCCTCCCAAAGTGCTAGGATTACAGGTGTGAGCCACCATGCCCTGTTAGGACTGGAGGTGTTTGTGACACCTTTTCAGCCTGTGTTTGGGTCTACTCAAGTCACAGTAAAAAGCTAGAATGGAAGATTGCTGGGTGTCTCAGGGAGGAGGCAGCCTCTCTATCCAGCCTGTGAAGGGTCTACCAGATCTGGAATCTAATTTTATAAATCTGCTTACAACCTATAACCATAAAAACATTGTGTTCTTTTTGGCCACAGTACAAAACACTTCCTATATTTCCATGGAGGAAAATGGGGTTTTTAATCCCCAGAAAGCATGCTTATCCCCCACTGGAGACGGCCAGTATGCTTTGTTCTGTGAAGTTGATGTCACCCTACGACAGGAATCGGGGCCCGGCATTACAGCACCCAATAGTTATGATGTTCCCCTCCAAATTTCACATAAAACCTTGTGCCATTAAGAAAAGTATTTATTTTGCTTTTCTCGGCTGGCCTGGGGCTAAGAATACGGTACTGCTGGGGAATCGGGTTTCTAAGTTTTCTTCTCTGGTCTTGTAGAATTACCAAGGAAAAACTATTAGAAGAATTGAGCTGGCCAAAGATTGTATAATTCAGACTGGGACTTCAATGAATCTGTTGGTGTAGGATCATATGGCACTGAAGCACTTTAAACTGGCTAATGTATTTTCCAAAATATATAACTTTTGCATGCAGAATTTTAAAAGCCTATACAGACTCCTGAACTATTTAAAATGATTTTCTTCATCTAATTACTGACATGGGGAAAGGTTGGTCAATCAGTAGGTACAAAGTTACACTTAGACATAGTTCAAACAAATAGAAGAAATTTAGAAAAAATAAAAAAGGTCAGCCAAGCACAGTGGCTCATGCCTATAATACCAGCACTTTGGGAGGCCAAGGCAGACGGATCACCTGAGGTGGGGAGTTCAAGGCCAGCCTGACCAACATGGAGGCAATCCCATTTCTACTAAAAATACAAAATTAGCTGGACATCGATGTGGGCTCCTGTAGTCCCAGCTACTTGGGAGTCTGAGGCAGGAGAATCGCTTGAACCCAGAAGGCGGAGGTTGTGGTGATCTCAGAGCACACCATTGCATTCCAAAAAGGGAAACAAAAGAAAACCCACCCCAAAAAAAAAAAAAAAAAAAACCAGCATAATAGAAAAAGTGACTTAGCCGTAAAGGTGGATTATGTGTTTTTATTTTCTTACCCATCCACATCTTTTTCTGGTTTCAAGGCATTGAGGACTTCGTTGCTGAACGAGTTCTCAGAGATCTGAAGGGCAAGGCCATGTACTCTGGTATCTTCATTCATCTTTAAGATTTCATCTATAATCTAAAGAGAAAACAAAATAAATAAATAAATAAAAGTTAGTTTTGTGAAAATGAGACCCAACAAAAGAAGCATTCTGTAAACAGTGGTGGATTCATGAAATTGCATCTGGTGCAGTTTGTTGCTGCCGTTTAGGTCCTTGTTGAAGACTTGGGGTAAAGCACAATAAAAAGTCTATTTTTCTTTTCATCATGTGTATAAAGCTCAAAAAAAAAAAAATTAAAAGGCTTGGCTGAAATTTTTAATGACTTTGCTGCCTTTCTATGGCTCTACTTTGTGCCAGAAAAAGACAAAACACAACAAAATCAAGTTCAACAGCTGTTAAAGTTCAGAGAGACAACAACAAGCCATACTTTAAGCCAAGCACACTGCCAGTTTTCAGGGAGGCCAGAAAGCATGAATCTGAAGCATCCAACCTGGCCCGAATAACCCTGTACCTTTCAAACACATGTTCATCAAAGCTCACTAATCATGACATCCAAGCAGTCACAGAGGCCCTCGGGTTATCTGGACCTCAGTGACACATAAGAAGCCTTTCCAAAGACTGATGCTAGAAAAACTCTTAGCATGCACAGCTCCTTTCATGGGAAACACTAAAACAATTCACTACTTAGGAAAAAGACCAAACTACATTTTGGGAAGCTAATGAATGTCTGGGTGTGTCTCTAAATAAGCAATGCTTTGTCTTCTCTGTTTATTTTATGCCAGGAGATAAGATTCTGATTCATCTCACTTAACAAAAATATTTGCTGATAAGTAAGAAGATACTTATTGTGGCACATAGATCTCACTCAGGCTCTGAGGAAGGGTTGGTTTACCATTTTTGTTTCACTATCTGCAGAGGAAACCACTGGAGGCACAAAATCAGAAAGAAAGCTTTGCTTCATTCATTCGGCATTCTTTCATTCATTCAACAAATGTTTTGAGCACCTACTGTGTATCAGTTCTAAGTAAAGGAAAAATACAGCTATAAACAAATCTGTCCTCGTGGATCTTATACTCTAGAGGAAGAGGCAATTTCCTTCCTCCCTTCCAAATTGTAATAATAAAAGTAAAATTGGGGAAATAATAAACTATATGCAGAAAAACAGGTTCAGTGGGGTAAAGTGCTAACAGAGTGACAGGTGAAGGGGTGGTCAGAGGCCATGATGTCCAAGCAGAGACCAGAACGAAGTGAGGAAACTACTGTCACCTGTACCGAGCATTTGGTAGAATCAACAAATGCCAAAACAAATCTTAATCAACAAATTAAGATACTTACTCTTTTTTAACATAACACCATACAAATTCACTCTTTTAGAATTTCACCAAAGAAAAGAATGAGGCCGTGGGCGGTGGCTCACGCCTGTAATCCCAGCACTTTGGGAGGCCGAGGCGGGTGGATCACGAGGTCAAGAGATCAAGACCATCCTGGTCAACATAGTGAAACCCCGTCTCTACTAAAAATACAAAA
>NW_016107321.1:13902013-13916905 GCF_001604975.1 Cebus imitator
TTGGGAGGCTAAGGCGGGTGGATCACCTGAGGTCAGGAGTTTGAGACCAGCCTGGCCAACATGGTGAAACCCCGTCTCTACAAATATTAGCCAGGCATAATCCCAGCAACTCAAGTGGCTGAGGGGGTAGCCACTTGAACATGGGAGGTGGAGGTTGCAGTGAGCTGAGACCACACCATTGCACTCCAGCCTGGGCAACAAGAAGGAAACTCCATCTCAAAAGAAAAAAAAAAGAGAAATAAACTTCTACGTTATTTAAGATTCCATTATTTGAGCTTTTCTGTCACATGAAGGCAGCAGGAAGAAAAGCTAACCATAGAAGGGTCGGGCCCTAAGTACAGGGATTGTGGCCCAAGGTCCAATTTCCTCACCTCAGCCTGACAATTTCCACTAGATGATGCCACCACCACAGCTGAAGAAACACAACCAAACTCAACAGCTTGAAGCTCAAGTCTCCAGTAGACATATAACAAATGACAAGGAGCAAGGATATTATTAAGAAGCATTTACCCTAGAGAAAAGAAGTGAACTCTTCCCTCTAACATTAAGCTACAAGCAAAGGCTAGATCTTTTCCAGCCACCACGAAGAGACACCAATGGGCCCATTAGGTCTCAAGAGGAAAGAAAAGGAAGAGTTCGGAGCTCTGCCATTATTACCTCGGCTTCACTGCTATCTGGAGGGAGGCAAATGTGAGTGATGTTCAGACCAGCCTGAAAAAGGAACACAAGGTTATTTGTCACTATAAGAGAATGTATTGTTAAAAGTTACAATGAATTGTTAATAAGTCCTCACCTCCTCAGCCAAATTCTGGTTCATTTCCTGCATCAAGTTGTCGTCACCTGCCTTAGGAGAGTAAAAACAACATGACAACATAAAAACAGCTTGAAAAGGCACAAAAGTTGATCCAGAGATGACTTTTGTGATTACAGATGATCTAATTACAAAGATAATATGGAAAGTGCAGAAAAACAATCTTGCTACTTATAAAAAGGGACTTGTGGACAGCATTTAACTGAGGTCTTCAAATTATGCCACTTTTTTAAGGAAAATAATATCCTTCCTCTTAGAAGACATACATAGTAACATAGCCAGCTTCCCTCTCTGAAAATGAGGGCACCGACTGGGCACAGTGGCTCATGCCTATAATCTCAGCACTTTGGGAGGCTGAGGTGGTGGATTGCTTAAGCCCAGGAGTTTAAGACCAGCCTGGGCAACATGGTGAAATCCCATCTCTACAAAAAATACAAAAGTTAGACAGGCATGGTGGTAAATGCCTCCAGTTCCAGCGAATCAGGAGGCTGAAATGGGAGGATCGCTTGAGCCCAGCAGGTCAAGGTTTCGTTGAACCAAGATCATACCACTGCACTCCAGCCTGGGCAACAGAGCGAGACCCATCACAAAAAGAAAAAAAAAATGGAGACACCAAAGATAGGAGTTGAAATGGTTTGCCTTTAGATGGAAAGCCAGGGAGTCAGTAGATCCCCAGGAGGACCAAGCCCTGATCTAATTTTCTTTCTATTGTTCTAACTCTCCTTTCTTTGTAACGAGATGTGGGTACAGATCGCAGAGAACATAAGAAACTTGAGCACAGCTCTGTAATCCTGAAATACGCAGCACGATGGAACCAGAGGCTATTTTGATACGCTAAGTGCGTGCCAAGCCCCACAGTAGCAGCCCAACTGTCAGGCTGAGTTCGCTTCCAGGCTTGGCTCACCTCGTTATTTCTCGGCACCTGCCATCACACAAGTGTGCCAATCAGGATGGCAACCGGGGCCAACTGTGGCTCGGAACCAGGGCTGCTGCCAAAAGAAGTATGTGGAATGCAAAGTCCTTTTGATGGGATAATGACTTTTGGTCTGTCAAGTTTATGGCAGGCTTTAAAAGATAGAGTAGAAGAGATTACCAAATACCCATCTTTCATCTAGCATCTGCCTCCATTGAAACAAAGTGGGACTTTTTTCCCCAACACCATCAAATCACATTTGGTAAGCATTTGTGAGCACACATGGACCACGATGTATCCTTTGTAATGCAATGCATGTAGGTGCCTACCTCCTAGACCTTTGAAAACTACCCATACGTCAGAGGAAAATTCACAAAAGAAGACACGCTCAAGCAGAGCAGTACTTAACCCATGACCACAAAGAATCAAAAGACCAAAGAAAACAGCAGCATTGCTCACGGAGCCCTCTCTTCTTCTGCAAGAAACACGGCTGCTCTTTTGTATACAATCATTTTCTAAATTGAAAGGCGTCCTAAAATAGTAGGACTGAACCTTGTTCTCAGCTTACCTGGATAATTGCAAGAACTGGCTTGAAGGCAGGGTTTTTTTCTTGCAATAAACTCAGAACTTCTTTTGAACTCTGAATGACTTCTCTACATTGAGGGAAAAAAAATAACGCTGTGATTTCTTGGTTAATGAGCAGAAAGGACTGACACAACACATTTTCTCAGAAAGTTCGTTCCAAGTGAAAATAACTAGACCACAGAAGGACACACTCCAACGTACAGTGTGGAGCGGGGAGGCGGCGTAACCATCAAGACACTAACGCAAGGTAAAATTGGCAATCTAGTTTTTAAACTATGCAGAGGGAAACAAACTAGATGTATACAATCGTTTTCTAGGGGTGAATTTTTCTCTTGTATTTTCTAAGTGTACTATAATGAAAACTTTAGTTTTCTACTTCAAATAATCCCTCTCCTCGACCATACTCCCCCGCCATCCCCCCAAAACCCTGAGTTTGGGTCCATGAGGAAAGCAAATAAAGTGGGAAGAGGGAAGTGAAGACAGGGGATTGGGGGGTGAAGACAGGGGGCTCGCTGTTTTGGACAAGAAGTGTCGAGCCAGGACAAATTCCAGGTCCTGGAGCTTAAAAAAAGAATTAGGTAAGGAAGGAAGGGAAGGAAAGGAAAGTTCCAGAAACACTGGGGACCCATCATAATTGGATAACACGATCAAGGCCTCCAGGAGGCGTGGGGGCCGATGGGGGGGGGATGGTGGGGGGGAAAGGTGGGGGGGGCACTCAGTCCTCTGGGAATCCACAACACAGTCTGCACCTGTACTTCCTAAATGCCTAGCAGCAGTCACCTTCCCCCTCCGCCTCTGAGGGAGATGCCAGCCTGGGGTGAGCAGGCCTAGGTAAAAGTGATAGGAGGGGCCAGGCGCGTTGGCTCACGCCTGTAATCCCAGCACTTTGGGAGGCCGAAGTGAGCAGATCACCTGAGGTCAGGAGTTCAAGACCAGCCTGGCCAACATGGTGAATCCCCGTCTCTACAAAAATACAAAAATTAGCCGGGCATGATGGCGGGTGCCTGTAATCCCAGCCACTCAGGAGGCTGAAGCGGAAGAATCGCTTGAACCTGGGAGGTGGTGGTTGCAGTGAGCTGAGATGGTACCAATGCACTCCAGCCTGGGCAACAGAGTGAGACTCTGCCTAAAAAATCTTTTAGAATGTCTTCTCTTAAAAAAAAAAAAAAAAAAGTAGGAGGCCTGGCATGGTGGCATGCACCTATAGTCCCAGCACCTTGAGGTCAAGATGGGAGGACTGCTTGAGGCCAGGAGTTTGAGACCAGCCTGGGCAACATAATGAGATCCTGCCTCTATAAAAAATTCAGTGGGGCGTGGTGGCATGTGCCTGTGGTCCCAGATACTTGGGAGGCTGAAGTTGGAGGACTGCTTGAACCCATGAGTTTGAGGCTGTAGTAAGCTGTGACTGCACCACTGCACTCCAGCCTGGGTGGCAGAGCAAGACTCAATTTCTTGAATAAAAGAAAAAAGTGTTAGGAGCTCAACTCTTTCTGGAACTTTCTGGGATGAGTGACTGCAGAGGCTACCTTCGCCACCAGCCTATATGTTTTCAGCAGCATAAGAGCACTGGGAGCTGGATTCTTCCCCTCTCACAAAAGACCAAGGATGCAGCAGCAGCAGCCTCAAGGCTTCAGTGCCAAGGCCACCTTTACATTGTGTTTTCAGTCCCGACAGGGTCTGCACTGCACCTAACAAAAATGCAGAGTGAAGACGAGCCAGCCAATGCCGTCAATGGTACACTGCCAAGAGCAGAAATGCATCGGGAGGCTTCCCCCAGTTTTCAGAGAGACGGACTTGACAAATGAAACCAGAAGCGCTGCAGTTCCCAGGCGGGGCTTTGGAGGAGAGCATTGCTCAGACTCACAACCAGGACCAGCCTTTCTACCGCCAGCTGGGCGGGAACAGATGGACTGGGTGCAGGCAACTGTCAATGACCTGGGAACATTTCAGTTAGTTTTGTTTGGAAACACTTGGGATAAAGCTACTTCATTCCCAGGGAATTAATTGTATTATTGTGCTGAATAAATGCGACCATATGGGAAAGTTTACAAATCACCTTATAAATAAGCACTAAAATCCATCCATCCAATAATGGGTGACTGAGGCCCATATGCTGCACTCTTTCCAGCCTGTCGTGACTTTTAATTCGGCTATGCTGGGTTCTTATTTTTGCCTGGATCCAGGAAAGCACTGGCGTATGGGTCCCAAGCTGCTCATGCTATAAGGATCACTGGAGAGTTTGGTAAAAATAAAGGTTCCAGGCCAGGTGCAATGACTCACACCTGTAATCCCAACACTTCAGGAGGCCAAGGTGAATGGATCACCTGAGGTCAGGAGTTCCAAGACCATTCTGGCCAACATGGTGAAACTCTGTCTCTACAAAAAATATAAAAATTAGCCAGGCGTAATGGTACACGCCTATAATCCCAGCTACTCAGAAGGCTGAGGCAGAAGAATCACTTGAACTCAGGAGGCGGAGGCTGCAGTGAGCCAAGATCACACCACTGCACTCCAGCCTGGGTGACAGAGCAAGATTGTCTCAAAAGAAATAATGGCTCTGGTGTTTTACCCCAGAAAGTCTGATTCAGGATTTTCAGTAGAGCCCAGAAATGTACATTTTTAACAGAGTCCAGATAGTTCTGAGACATTAAGTGGAAACACGGCCCAGGACTGGTACTGGGCATTTCATTTACTAGCCTCAGGAACAGTCTCTAAGAGTCTCAGTTTCCTCATCAGTAAAACAGGTATACTGGCCAGGCACAGTGGCTCATGCCTGTAATCCCTGCACTTTTGGAGGCCAAGGCAGGTGGATCACCTGAGGTTAGGAGCTCCAGACCAGCCTGGCCAACATAATGAAACCCCATCTCTACTAAAAATACCCCCCCACAAAAAAAAAATTAGCTGGGCATGTTGGCACACACCTGTAATCCCAGCTACTCAGGAGGCTGAGGCAAAAGAATCACTTGAACCCAGGAGGCAGAGGTTGTAGTGAGCCAAGATCACACCACTGCATTCCAGCCTAGGCAACAGAGTGAGACTCTGTCTCAAAAAAACAAAACAAAACAAAACAAAACAAAACACATATACTACAGTGGTTCTTTTCCTTTTTCTTATAAATGTACATATTTGTTCGTTTTTCTGTGCCCCAGAGCTACCCTTAAACACTAAAACCATTCATACTAATAGCAATAATTTTCTCAGAAACATTCATAGTCTTGATCTATTCATAGTTGATGAAAGGAACACTTCTATAGGTAAGTCAGCAATCATCAAAAAGTAATTCAACTTTTAAAATAGTTGGGGATGGGGGCTAGGCACAGTGGCTCATGTCTGTACTCCTAGCACTTTGGGAGGCTGAGGTGAGTCACTTGAGCTCAGTAATTCAAGGCCACCTGGGCAAGATATCAAGACCTTGTCTCTACTCCCCCCCAAAAAAATAAGTTGGAGGATGGGGTGAGTGTGGATAGAAAAAAAAAATACAGGCATACATATTTCACTGTGTTTGCTTTATTGCAATTACAGATATTGTGTTTTTCTACAAATTGAAAGTCTGTGGCAACCTGTGTTTTGTTAAGTCTATGGGAGTCATTTTTCCAATGGCATCTGCTTACTTTGTGTCACATTTTGGTAATTCTTGCAATATTTCAAACTTATTCATTTTTAGTATGTTTGTTAGTAATCTGTGATTGATGATCTTTGATGTTACTATTGCAATTGTTTTGGGACCACAAACCCTGCCCATGATGGTTGGGCATCTTCTGACGGCTTCGCTGGACTGGCTCTTCCCCCTTCTCTCTCCCTCTCCTCTGGCCTCCCTATTCCCTGAGAAACAATATTGATATTAGGCCAATTAGTAACTACAATGGTCTCTAAGTATTCCAAGTGAAGAGTCACATGTCTCTCACTTTAAATAAAACGCTAGAAATGATTAAGCTTAGTGAGGAGGGCATGGTGAAAGCCAAGATAGGTCAAAAGCTAGGCCTCTTGTGCCAAGCTGTGAACGCAAAGGAAAAGCTATTGAAGAAAATTACAAATGCTCTACAATGGACACACAAATGATAAGAAAACAGCCTTATTAGGTGGGCACAGCAGCTCACGCCTGTAATCCTAGCACTTTGGGAGGCAAAGGCAGGTGGATCACCTGAGGTCAGGAGTTCCAGATCAGCCTAGTCAACATCATGAAACTCCATCTCTACTAAAAATACAAAATTAGCCGAGTGTGGTGGCATATGCCTGTAACTCCACCTACTCAGGTGGCCGAGGCAAGAGAATCACTTGAACCCAGGAGATGGAGATTGCAAGACTGCAGTGAGCCAAAATCAAGCCACTGCACTCCAGCCTGGGAGACAAGAGTGAAACTCCATCTCAAAAAAAAAAAGAAAAGAAAAAGAAAAAAGTTTATTGCTGATGTGGAGACAGTCTGTCTGAATGTCTGGAGAGATAATCAAATCAGCCCCAACATTCCTTTAAGCCAAAGCCTACTGTAGAGCAACCCCTTGATACTCTTCAATTCTATGAAGGCTGAGAGAGGCAAGGAAGCCACAGAATAAAAGGGTGCTGCTCACCAAGGTTGGTTCATCAAGTTTCAGCAAATAAGTCATCTCCATAACATAAAAGTTCAAGGTGAAGCAACAGGTGCTAATGTGGAACTGCAGTAAGTTATCCAGAAGAGCTAGCGAAGGTAACGTATGCAGGTGACAACACTCCACAGATGATCAACATGGATGAAACAGCCTTATTGGAAGAAGATGCCATTTAGGACTTTCATAACTAGCGGGAAGTCAATGTCTAGCTTCAAAGGACATGCTGACTGTTGTTAGAGGTTCGTGCGGCTGGTGACTTGAAGGTGAAGCCAATGCTCATTTACCATTCTGTAAGTCCTGGGGCCCTAAAGAATTATGCTGAATCTTGGCCAGCGCAGTGTCGCACGCCTGTAATCCCAGCATTTTGGGAGGCTGAGGTGGGCAAATCACCTGACGTCGGGAGTTCAAGACCAGCCTGACAAACATAGAAAAACCCCATCTCTACTAAAAATAAAAAATTAGCCAGGCATGGTGGCGCATGCCTGTAGCCCCAGTTACTCAGGAGACTGAGGCAGGAGAATCGCTTGAACCCAGGAGGCAGTTTGTGGTGAGCAGAGATCACACCATTGCACTCCAGCCTAGGCAACAGGAGCAAAACTCCATCCCTGCCTCCACAAAAAAAGTATGCTGTATCTCGTGGTGGCTCACGCCTGTAATCCCAGCTACTCAGGAGGCCAAGGTATGAGAATCACTTGAACCCGAGATGCAGAGGTTGCAGTGAGCCGAGACAGCACCACTGCACTCCAGCCTGGGTGAAAGAGTGAGACTGTCTTGAAAAAGAAAAAATAGAATTATGCTGAACTTACTCTGCCTGTGCTCTATAAACGGAACAACAAAGCCTGGATGACAGCACAATCGTTTACAGTATGGTTTACTGAATAAGTCCACTGTTGAGACTTACTATTCAAATTAAAAAAAGACCACTTTCAAAATATTCCTGCTCATTGACAATGTACCTGATCACCCAAGAGCTCTGATGAAGGTGTACAATGTCCTGCTAACACAATGTCCGTTCTGTAGTTCATGGATCAAGGGGTAATTTTCAAGTCTGATTATTTAAGAAATACATTTCGCTGGGCGCAGAGGCTCATATCTGTAATCCCAGCACTTTGGGAGGCCGAGGCGGGTGGATCACGAGGTCAGGGGTTCGAGTCTAGCCTGACCAACATGGTGAAACCCCGTCTCTACTTAAAAATACAAAAATTAGCCAGGTGTGGTGGTGCGCACCTGTAATCCCAGCTACCTGGGAGGCTGAGGCAGGAGAACTGCTTGAACCCAGGAGGCAGAGGTTGCAGTGAGCAGAGAGTGTGCCATTGCATTCCAGCCTGGACAACAGAGTGAGACTCTGTCTCAAAAAAAAAAAAAAGAAATACATTTCATAAGGCTATAGCTGCCACAGGTAATAATTCCTTTGATGAATCTGGTCAAAGTAAACTGAAAACCTTCCACAAAGGATTCACCATTCTAGATAACAGTAAGAACATTCAGGCCAGATGTGGTGGCTCACACCTGTAATCCCAGCACTTTGTGAGGCTGAGGCAGGTGGACCATCTGAGGTCAGGAGTTCAAGACTAGCCTGGCCAACATAATGAAACCCCATCTCTACTAAAAATACAAAAAAAAAATTAGGCATGGTGGCGGCACTTGTAATCCCAGCTACTCAGAAAGCTGAGGCAGGAGAAGCGTTTGAACCTGGGAGGCGGAGGTTGCAGTGAGCCAAGATCATGCCATTGCACTCCAGTCTGGACAAGAGCAAAATTCCATCTCAAAAAAAAAATTAATAAAAAGAACATTCATGACTCATGGGTGAAGTCAAAATATCAACATTAACGGGAGTTTGGAAGAAGCTGATTACAACCCTCATGGATGACTTTGAGGGGTTCAAGGCTTCAGTGGAGGAAGTAATTGCAATTTGGCAAAAACAGCAAGAGAACTAGAGTGACTGAATGGCTACAATCTCATGATAAAGCTTGAACAAATGAGGAGTTCTTATGGATAAGCAAGGAAAGTGGTTTCTTGAGATGAAATCACCCCTGGTACAGATGCCATGAACACTGTTAAAATTACAACAAAGGCCGGGCACTGTGGCTCACGCCTGTAATCCCAGCACTTTGGGAGGCCGAGGCAGGCGGATCACGAGGTCAGGAGTTTGAAGCCAGCCTGACCAACACGGTGAAACCCCATCTCTACTAAAAATTAAAAAATTAGCAAGGTATGGTGGCACACGCCTATAATCCCAGCTACTTGGGAGGCTGAGGCAGGAGAACTGATTGAACCCGGGAGGTGGAGGTTGTAGTGAGCTGAGATCGTGCCACTGCACTCCAGCCTGGCAACAGAGCAAGACTCTGTCTCAAAAAATAAAACAAAATGACAACAAAGGATTTATAAGATTATAGTAGATATCAAGTCGTTTGTAAAGCAGCTGCAGGGTTTGAGAGGACTGACATCCATTTTGAAAGAAGTCCTACTGTGGGTAAATTGCTACCATTTTCTCTCTGTAGCACTGCATGCTACAGAGAAAACCTTTATGAAAGGAAGAGTTCCACAGAGAAGCAAACCTCATTGTCTTACTTTAAGAAATTGCCATCTATGGCCGTACCACCCTGAACGTCCCCGATTTTGTTCAAACTCGGAAGCTAAGCAGGGTCGGGCCTGGTTAGTACTTGGATGGGAGACCGCATAGCAATGCCGGGTGCCGTAGGCTTTTGGCTCTTCCACTTCCTGCCTTTTATTTATTTATTTATTTTAAATAAATAAATAAATAAATAAAAGAAATTGCCACAGCAACCCTAACCTTTAGCAACCACCCTGACCAGACTACTTAATAACCATCAACATCTAAGCATGATCTTCCACCAGATCACTGGCGTTTTTCAGCAATATTTTAAAATTAAGGTGTAAGAAAAATAAATAAATAAATAAATAAAATTAAGTTGTGTGTATGTGTATATATATAGTTTTGTTTCAGCTTTTTTTGAGACGGAGTCTCACTCTGTTGCCCAGGCTGGAATGCAGTGGTGTCATCTTGGCTCACCACAACCTCCAGCTCCTAAGTTCAAGCGATTCTCCTGCCTCAGCCTCCAGAGTAGCTGGGACTCCAGGTGCATACCACCACACTCGGCTAATTTTTGCATTTTTAGTAGAGACGAGATTTCACTGTTGGCCAGGCTGGTCTCAAACTCCTGAACTCGTGATCCGCCTGCCTTGGCCAGGCTTTGTTGTTCCATTCATAGAGCACAGGCAGAGTAAGTTCAGCTTTCCAAAGTGCTGGGATTATACCTGTGAGCCACTGTGCCTGGCCTTATGTGTGTGTGTGTGTGTGTGTGTGTGTTTAAAGACAAAATGCTATTGCATACTTAATAGGCTACACTATTGTGTAAACATAACTTTTATATACACTGGGAAACCACAAAATTTGCGTGACTTATTTTATTGCAACATTCCCCCAATTGCAGTGGTCTGCAACTGAAGCCACAATATGTTAGGTGTGCCTGTACAGGTGTGTAAAGGAGTTCAACATGATTACCACTCAAGCTAATAAAACAAAATAGGACCATGCTCCCTACAACTTGTTCTATGTGTAATGTTTCATTCTTTGGGGTTACTCATTGCTACAGTGACAAGGCAAGAAAGAAAAAGGAGTCATTAGGCTCAATAAATCCAAAAAGTAGCACAAGTGTTTCTAATCAGAGATTTTCATGTCCTTGGGGGAGAAAAATGGCCTTGTCAGCCTCCACTTTGAGGACAGTGGGAAGGAATGTGAGACTCTCTGGCTAGGTTGCCACGTGTAGCTAAAACTCAGAATTAAGTCATCAGCAGCAGCTTTATTATTTTCACCATTACTGTGACTATTACACAGACTGTATTATTATTACTGGCTGAGCGCGGTGGCTCACGCCTGTTAATCCCAGCACTTTGGGAGGCCAAGGCGGGCGGATTACAAGGTCAGGAATTCAAGACCATCCTGGCCAATATGGTGAAACCCTGTCTCTATTAAAAATACAAAAATTAGCCAGGCGTGGTAACAGGCTGTAGTCCCAGCCACTGGGGAGGCTGAGGCAGGAGAATTGCTTGAACCTGGGAGGCAGAGGTTACAGTAAGCTGAGATCATGCCATTGCACTCCAGCCTGGGCGACAGAGCAAGCTTCAGTCTCAAAAAAAAAAAAAAAAAAAAAGAAAAAAAGAATTTGCATGAATAACACCCACAGATGACCCCGAATCTTGATTCATTCCTTCTCTAACCATTTCACAAGCACCTATAATATGCTGGGACCAAGGATATAGCACCAAAGAGGCAGCTGTCTGCCCTCATGTAGCTTATATTCCAGGTGGATGAGACAGACAAGAAATGAGCAAACAAGTAGTTTCAGGTTATAATCAGTGTTACCTAAAACAGCACGACAGAGGGGGTGTTTTTTGCCCTCTATGCTGGCCTCAGACTCTAACCATTAGGATGAGTCTCAACAACATGCAAGTTA
Source organism: Cebus imitator (assembly GCF_001604975.1). Lineage (NCBI taxonomy): Eukaryota > Metazoa > Chordata > Mammalia > Primates > Cebidae > Cebus > Cebus imitator. The sequence goes on from NW_016107321.1 coordinate 13,913,384, forward strand.
AAACGTAATGACCTGGCATGTAATTCCAGTGCTTTGGGGGTGGGAGTGGAATGAGCTGGAGTTGGGGGGGGAGGTTGGGGGTTTGGAGGGCTTGAGTCCAGGAGTTCCAGACTAGCCTGAGTGACAGAGGGAGGCCCTGTCTCTACAAAATAAAATTAGCCGGGCATGGTAGCGCACACATGGGGCCCCAGTTACTCTGGAGGCTAAGGCAGGAGGAACGCTTGAGCCCAAGAGGCAGAGGCTGTAGTGAGCTGAGATGGTGCCACTTAACTCCAGGCTGGACAACAGAGCGAGACCTCATTTCCAAAACAAAATAAAAAGAAGACAGAACAAGGCAAACTAAATAAACGGTCCCTTAAAGTCATCCGCCACATAATAAAGAGCCTAGGAAACTTATTTTACTACAGAGGCGGGGAGGAGAGTGGGAAGGAAAATGGGAGAGGGGAAGGAGGAAGGAAAGGCAGAAAGACAAGCAGGCCACGACTTTAAGAAAGAAGACTAGAGGGAAAGGGAAGAGGATGTGAATGGAGGAGGTGGGCAGCCTGCTTGGGGAAACTGCATGCTGGAACTCGTTCCTAAGCCCAGTTCGGAGGGAGGCGAAAGAGGCTTGCCCGCCACCTCCAGGTTGTCCCGAGGGGCTCTCTCTGCCAGGCCCCGAGCCTGGGCACCCTTCTCCGCGAGAGAGGGAAGGCTGGGGCCCAGGGGCGGGGACTGGGGCGGGGACAGCCCGGCCTGGGGCTCCCAGTTCGCTCAAGGCCCGGAGAACCCTGCAAACCTAGCTGGGCGGTGGGGCTGGAAACCAGCACTGATTCTCCTCCGGCTCCTCCGGCGGCTGCCCGGGAACCCGGCTCCACCTTCGCCGTTCCGGGAAAAGCGGACGTCAGCCACAGACCCCAGCCCCGCAGGAGGGGCGGCACGCGGGGAGGGGCTCACGACACCTTGGAGCCTCGCGCGGGCGGTGCTGATCCCGAGCCCGCCTCTCCGGAGCCCCACCCCTAGCCCCTGGCCAACCGGCGCGCGGAGCCGCAGCCCACCTCCTTCTCCTCCTCCTCGCCCCATCCCCTGGCTTCCGCCCCAGCCGCGCCGCCCCTCTACCTTGTGGGTCGCGCCCGCGCGATTGCATCAGAGCCGGCTGCCGGCGGCCCACGTGGAGCCGGGCGTGCGATCCGTGCTCCTAGGCACCCTTCGGGGTTGCCCACGCCCGCCTGCATTCCGGGCCCGGCCGGGTCCTGGATCCCCCGTTCTGCGCCAGCGCGCCCGGCCGCAGTCCCCGACCCCCCGCTTCCCGACACACAGCCCAGAGTCCCTAACGAGTTGGTACCAAGCACTCGCAGCCCCGCGCCCCGTACCCCACCGCGGCTCCAGGCGCCCCGCCCCTGGGCCTGGGCCGCTGCCGCTGGAGAACTGGGCCCGACACTCACCTGACGATCGAGTCTCGCATCGCGGGCGTGCGGCCGCCCGGGCTGCAGCTGCTCGGGGCCTGGCCATTCTGCAGCCGCCGCTGCCCGAGCAGGCCCTCCCCGCCACCGCTGCCCCCTCCGCCGCCGCCGCTGCTGGCGCGACAGGGCACATGGAGGCGGCGTGGCTGGCCCGGAGGCTGCAGCGGGCAGCGGAGCTGGCGTAAGACGAGCAGCAGGCGCTTGCCCATGGCGCGGCGCGGCGGGTCTTCCTGGGATGCGGAGCTGCGGCTGGCGACGGCGGCTGGGCGCGTGCCAGGCGAGCCGGCGGGCGGCGGGAAGGACCTGGCGCTTCCTCCTCGCCCGCAGGGGCCCCTAGGGGGCACTGCACCCGGCGGCGGTGACGTGCGGAGGGCGGGGGCCTGCGGGACGCCGGGCGGCTCGGAGGAGCGGCTGGGATGTCACCGGCCGGCTTCGGGCACCTTCGTTTGTTCAGCTGTACCAGACAGAGGGTGGGGCCCGGGGTGGGGCTCAGACCTTGCCCTGAGACTCTGCCTACCCCGTTTCGTCCTTTAAGGTGACCCTTGGTCCTCAGGGCGCCAAGTTTAGACGGGAGGGCTTAGATTTGCTCTGCTGGAGATGGCCTGCGGGTAAGAGGCTTTGTAACTTTAGGCAGGGCGCCTAATCTCGCTGAGCCTGCGCGCCTTCGTCAGTACAACAGAGAGAACAACACTCTTCTTAAAATTTTAAAAGAATTTTATATTCCTGATTGGTTCCAGGGACCCCTCCAGGGGACACACATCCACAGATGCTCAAGTCCTTGGTTAAAAAGAAAAAAGTATTTACATGCCGGAAGTGGTGGCTCACGCTTCTAATCCCAGCATTTTGGGAGGCTGAGGCGGTTGGATCACCTGAAGTCAGGAATTCAAGGCCAGCCTGGCCAACATGGTGAAACCCCGTCTCCACTAAAAATACAAAAATTAGCTGGGCGTGGTGGTGCACACCTGTATTCCTACCTACTTGAGAGGCTGAGGCAGGAGAATTGCTTGAACCTGGGAGGGAAAGGCTGCGGTGAGCTAAGATCTTGCCACTGCACTCCAACCTGGGCGACAGATCGAGACTCTGTCTCAAAAAACAAACAAACAAAAAGAAAGTAGGGCCTTTTTGTTGTTGTTGTTATATTTGTACAACTATTTTTATGACAGCATTGTTTGCAATAGCCAAAAGGTAGAAAGAAGCAAGTCAAGTGTTCATCAGTGGGTGAATGGGTAAATAAAATATGGTATATATAGACAAGAGAATATTAGCCAAAATGAAGGAAATTCTGACACATGCTACAATATGGATAAAGCTTGAGACACAAAAAGACAAATTCTGTGTGATTCCATTGATGCGAGGTTCCTAGAGCAGTCAAAGTCCTGGAGACAGAGGAATGGGGGATAGGAAGGAGCAGGAAGTAGCTGTTTAATGGATACAGAGTTTTTGTTTTGATAGTTGGAAAGAGTTCTGGAGATGGATGGTGGTGATGGCTGCACAACAATGTGAATGTACTTAATGTCACTGAACTATATGTATGTGTGTATATATATAGATATAGATATAGATATAGATATTTTTTTTTCCAGACAGAGTCTCACTCTGTCGCCAGGTGGCAGGCTGGAGTGCAGTGGTGAGATTTTGGCTCACTGCAACCTCAGCCTCCCGGGTTCAAGCAATTATCCTGCCTCAGCCTCCCGAGTAGCTGGGACTACAGGCACGCACCACCACACCGAGATAATTTTTGTATTTTAGTGGAGATGGGATTTCACGATGTTGGCCAGGATGGTCTCGATCTTTTGACCTCGCGATCCACCCACCTCGGCCTCCCAAAGTGCTGGGATTACAGGCGTGAACCACCGTGCCGCACGGGCTGAACTATATATTTTAAAATAGTTAGGATGGTAAATTTTAGCCGGACGCGGTGGCTCATGCTTGTAATCCCAGCACTTTGGGAGGCTGAGACGGGTGGATCACCTGAGGTCAGGAGTTTGAAACCAGCCTGGCCAACATGGTGAAACCCCATCTCTACTAAAAATACAAAAAATTAGCTGAGCATGGTGGCGGGTGCCTGTAATCCCATCTACCC
>NW_016107321.1:13918215-13922703 GCF_001604975.1 Cebus imitator
AAAAAAAAAAAAAAAAAAAAAAAAAGATTTGCATTCCAAGTAGCCACCATTCAATAGTTCATTCATTCATGAGGGCAGAGAAGGAATGGTCTCCAGCCACTGCATGGATCCATGAAGCACTGATTCCACCTCTTGAACTTGAGGTGTTGGATTTTGGGAGAATGAATAGCCTTCATTAAGAGGTCCCAAAGGAGAAACATCCTTAAGGGACAGCAAAGTATTAGTTTTTTGTTGTTTTTTTAATAGAGATGGGGCTTCACCATATTGGTTGGCCAGGCTGGTCTCCAACTCCTGACTTCAGGTGATCCACCTGCCTCGGCCTCCCAAAGTGCAGGGATTACAGGCATGAACTACCACACCCGGCCTAGAGTTAGTTTAAGAAATAAATGAATTGGTCAGGTGTGGTGGCACACGCCTGTAATTCCAGCACTTTGGGAAGCTGAGGCAGGCGGATAGATCACCTGAGGTTGGGAGTTTGAGACCAGCCTGACCAACATGGAGAAACCCTGTCTCTGCTAAAAATACAAAATTAGCTGGGCATGGTGCTGCATGCCTGCAATCCCAGTTACTGGGGAGGCTGAGGCAGGAAAATCCCTTGAACCTGGGAGGCAGAGGTTGTGGTGGGCCATGATTGCACCATTGCACTCCAGCCTGGGCAACAAGAGTGAAACTCCGCCTCAAAGAAAAAGAAATGAATTGTAGGAACTGGTTATTAAAATATAGGGATGTAGAGGAGTTCAATATGGAACTTAAAGTGATCCAGAGCACACAGAGAAAAGAAATGGGAAGAATAGCAGCAGTGAGAAGGTGAGTCAGGAGAGAGAACGCAGGGTGGGAGGCTAGCCAGGAAGAACGGTCAGAGGAGCAGCAACCCAGGGTAACAGTGTGAAACCTGGTGGTTTATGTAGCTCCAAAAATGCCAAAGAGACAGACCCAGCAAATACTGGAAGGCTACACATGTAGACAGGTCACTTGGATAAAACAAGGGCCAATATAGTTTGTACTTCCATGGGAGTTTGTTCTGTGAAAGGGTTGTATATACACAGCAACCCCCAAATGCAGAAGGAGCCTAGAAACCAAAGGAGACAGAGAAATCCAATTTGTGGGCCATGCTCAGTGGCTCATGCCTGTAATCCCAGCACTTGGGAGGCCAGGGCGGGAGGATCACCTGAGGTCAGGAGTTCGAGGCCAGCCTGGCCAACATGGGGAAACCCTGTCTCTACTAAAAAAAAAATATAAAAATTAGCCAGGCGTGGTGGCAGGTGCCTGTAATCCCAGCTACTCAGGAGGCTGAGGCAGGAGAATCGCGTGAACCAGGGAGGCTGAGGTTGCAGTGAGCAGAGATCATGCTATTGCACTCCAGCCTGGGGGATAGAGTGAGATTCTGCCTCTGAAAAAAAAAATTAAAAAAGAAATCCAATTTGTAGGTTTTGCGTGATTTATTAGGGGAACTTACAAACAGAAACGTGGTCTTTAGAGACTACAAGATAGGTAGATCTCTTTGCCGCAAGCCTGTAGACCCAGGACTTATATCTTAGGGAAAAACACATGTGAAGGAATGTGGAGGCGGCTACCAGCATCACAGCCTATGATTTCTGCAATAGCCTCCAGGGTTGTTTTGAAGGAAACTTACGGTGAATGGGTATTTCTACATAAAGATAATACATAAACTTGACATTCTGGAGGCATTCCCAGACTCGGGGTTAGTCAGTGGATTGGCATTTAAAATAAAGTCACTCTTGTCCCCACCAAGAGTTATCCTCGTCAATGAAGGAGGAAGCTTTGTTCTCCCAGGAAGGACTACCTGGGCCATGAGTGGTTTGCTGGGCTTGGGGAGCAGCTCTGGTTTGATGCAGCTTTTTCCGAAGCTCCCAGGGAGTGTGACCTGGACCTGGTCTGATTGTTTAGGCTGGAAAGCACAGCTCCAGAAGGTACAAGCCTGGTCCGTGGGAGTATGGGTAGCATACACACCAAAAATGCTCAGCCAAATCCGTCTTATTACAAATACCAACCAGTGTAGGGTTCTGCCGATGAGGCATGCATGGAGATATTTGTTACGTAATTTTTTTTTTTTTTTTTTGTGACGAAGTTTTGCTCTTCTTGCCCAGACTGGAGTGCAGTGGCACGATCTCAGCTCACCGCAAACTGCCTCCCAGGTTCAAGCGATTCTCCTGCCTCAGCCTCCCTAGTAGCTGGTAGGGATTACAGACATGCACCACCATACCTTGGCTAATTTTGTATTTTTAGTAGAGACAGGGTTTCTCCATGTTGGGCAGGTTGGTCTTGAACTCTTGACCTCAGTTGATACGCCCACCCCAAGTGCTGAGATTACAGGTGTGAGCCACCTCACCGGGCTACATAAATCTTTAACTGCAGCTAAATTTATTCTCTTAGAGTAAATTCCCAGAAGTCTAATTACTGGCTCAAAGAGGATGAATTTTTAATGTTACTGATTCATATTGCTAAATTCATTTATGATATTTTATACCAATGTATATTGTCATTCAACTGAGATTAACAGTCTTTCTCCATCCTTAATCATATTAGGTAAAAAATTTTTTAAAATTTGTATGTCACAAAATTAGCATTGAGACCATTCTTTACAGGTCTGCTGATTTTGTATTTCTTCATGTCTTGTATTTTTCCCTTACTCCAGACTATTAATTCAAGGACATTTATAGAGCATACAGCCTTGGAAGATAAAAGAGTGTCTCCCCTTAGGGCAGAAGGCAGATCTGTTAGCCTCCACAGAATAAAGATAATGTCTCCTTCCAGGGGCAAAGTTTGGGCAGATTTGCTGCTTTTTTTGAGACAGAGTCTCCCTCTGTGGCCCAGGCTGGAGTGTAGTGACGCAATCTCTGCTCACTGCAACCTTGGCCTCCTGGGTTCAAGCAATTATCTTGCCACAGCCTCCAAGTAGCTGAAATTACAGGCACATACCACCGTGCCCAGCTAATTTTTTGTATTTTAGTTGAGACAGGTTTTCACCATGTTAGCCAGCATGGTCTCAATCTCCTGACCTTGTATCCACCTGCCTCAGCCTCCCAAAGTGCTGGGATTATAGGTGTGAGCCATCATGCTGGCCACTAGTAGCTTAAGATTGGGGATTTCTGAGCTTGGGGTCCTCTGCTGTGGAATGAACCACTGTGTATACAGCAATCCCCGGGGCTGCTCTGAGACTAGAGGAGCAAGGGGAAGCAAAGGAAATATAAAGCTCCTGCTGCTGGCTGTGCTGTAATCATGTCCTTTGTCTCTTACCCAGGAGTCTGTGTCTTCTGCCAGTGTTCCTGAAACTAAGGCAAGCTACCTTGTTAGCTTGCAAGCTGGGTAAAATCTCACAGTTCTTGGCAATTATTTGTGAGCTGGGTTTTGAGGACTCAGCAGGTTTCCCTTTGGGTAGTAAGGGAAGGGTATTGCAGGCAGAGGGAGAAGCTCCTATTAATATAAAGGCAGAGACAGATTGTGGAGGTCTTTGTGTAGGATTTTTGCTTTTCATTTAAGATGAAGTCTCACTTTGTTGCCCAAGATGGCATGCACTGGTGTGATCTCAGCTCACTGCAACCTCTGCCTCCTGGGTTCAAGAGATTCTCCTGCCTCAGCCTCCTGAGTAGCTGGGATTACCGACGTGTACCACCAAGCCTGGCTAATTTTTGTATTTTTAGTAGAGATGGGTTTTCACTATGTTGGCCAGGCTGGTCTCAAACTCCTGACCTCAAGTGATCTTCCTGCCTCTGCCCCATAATGTGCTGGGATTACAGGTGTGAGCCACAGTGCCCGACCCTGGAGGATTTTATTCTGTGTTTTTAACACAGAATGAAAGACAGGAAGTAGGGGAGACAGTGGCAAGATGACCAGTTAGAATACTGTTACGGTAGTCCAGGAAAAAGACTGCAAACTAGAGGAGCTTCTTAGGAATAAAATAGTCCTACATGGGGAAAAATGTCATCAGTTTCGGGTAACTCAGGAAGAGATGTCCTGCAGGAAAAAATCTTCAATCCTCCTGGCACTCAAGAGGGGAGTTTGAGCCTAGAGATGGTGTTTTAAAAAACAGAGTCAATACACCAGTGAATTCAGGTGAGTTCATAAAATTAAAGGAGAACGGAGTGTAGACGACTTGGTGTCACAAACCTGAAGCCTCTGGAGGCTTCTAGAGGAGAAGCAGATAATATAGTATTAACTAGTGAAGCAGACCAGGTGTAAAACTTCCCCCAAAGCAGCAATATGTTCTATAGACTTTTGTGACAAAAGTTTATTTTACCTTAAGAGGAGAGATTTCTTGTTTTCTACCTAAAGCATCTGTATTCACGTGTACCATGGTTGCCTTAAATTTGTTGACCAAGTCCATAATGAAGAACCAAGGAAACATTTCCCCCAAAGGTCAAAGCAAGTGTCTACCTTTTAGAGTGACTTTCACCGTTTTTTTTTTTTTGAGATGGAATTTCACTCTTGTTGCCCAGGCTGGAGTGCAATAGCACAATCTCGGCTCAC
>NW_016107321.1:13923198-13933663 GCF_001604975.1 Cebus imitator
GGTTTCACCATGTTGACCAGGATGGTCTCGATCTCTTGACCTCGTGATCCACCCGCCTCGGCCTCCCAAAGTGCTGGGATTACAGGCTTGAGCCACCGTGCCCGGCCTTAAGCCTTTTAAAAATTCTGCAAGCCTAGGGCTGGGTGTGGTGGCTTATGCCTATAATCCCAGCACTTTGGGAGGCCGAGGGGAGTGATCACTTGAGCCCAGGAGTTCAAGACCAGCCTGGGCAACATAGTGAAACTCTGTTTCTACTAAAAATACAAAAATTAGCCGGGTGTGGTGGCATGCACCTGTAGTCCCAGCTACTTGGGAAGCTGAGGCAGGAGAATCTCCTGAGCCCAGAAGGTGAAGGCTGCAGTGAGCTAAGATCATGCCACTGCACTCCAGCCTGGGCAACAGAGTGAGACTCTGTCTCCAATCAATCAATCAATCAATCAATCAATTTGCACAAGCCAGATTCAGCCCCTGGGCCAGCAGTTTGCAGCCTCTGATTTAACCATGGTCAAGTAGAAGGAATCTGCTTACCCCGTGGTCTTGATGGTTCCAGAAGAACTATGCGGAAAGGCATACATTGCTGTGTAAACAGGAACACAAACTGAGGGTTTGTCTTTGCCCCTTAGAGCAGATGATTTCATCACCATCAAGCCCTGTAGTTTTACACTGAGCTGAACAAACATGGTTTTGGAACTCATGAGGTAGAACTGCCTGCTTGTCTTTCTTTCCTATAGTATGATTCATGTCAATAAACCATTGTCAGGAATATAAAACTTTTTTTTCTTTTTTGTTTGTTTTGAGACGGAGTTTCACTCTTGTTGCCCAGGCTGGAGAGCAATGGCTTGATCTCTGCTCACTGTAATCTCTGCCTCCCAGGTTCAAGTGATTCTCCTGCCTCAGCTTTCCAAGTAGCTGAGACTACAGGTGCCCGGCACCACATCTAACTAATTTTGTATTTTTACTAGAGATGGGGTTTCTCCATGTTGGTCAGGCTGGTCTCTAACTCCCAACCTTAGGTGATCCACCTGCCTTGGCCTCCGAAAGTGCTGGGATTACAGGCATGAGCCACTGCGCCCTGTTGGGTACCAGCCCCAAACCCGTACGTGGGTGCCCTTAGTCCCAGCGGTAACGAGGGATTAAGAAAAGGAAATAAAGACAGAGACACAAGAGCAGAAGTTACAGCATGGGTCCAGGGGACCAATGCATGCTTGAGAACCAGGTTGGCCCAGAGCTCTGGGCTCTAGACACTTTTATTATGTGCATAATCTCATTGATCTCATGGGTGTGGAAGGGCAGAACAAAGGGTTAGGAAATAGAGCTGGGGGGAGAGCCCTTGAGATCCTTCTGAGACATGCTAAACTAGTACTCTGAGTGGATCACCGACTGTTATCAGGGTGCTGCTGTCTCACAAGTATAGCGGACGAGGAGCTGCTGGGTCTGACCACACCCAGTGCATCCAGGGGCTTTTATCTCCCAAGCATGGAGGACATAGAACAATTAAAATCACTCCATATTTCGAGAATCAAGGCAGAGCCTGAGGCGTTCCGTGATCTCTGCCCTGCAAGGCTTTTCTCCTTGCCTGCTCCCATCTGCAAAGACCCTCCTGGATTTAGTGAGCAGAGGTTGCCTCCCTTCTCAGAGATCTTTGCGCAAGCCCTCTTTCCGAGGCTCTCACACAGTCTCCATGCTGAGGAGGCATTCGTGGGACAACAGCAGTATTCCCTGCTCTACAGCCACCCCAGGTGTTCCCCCGTGTTACTGCGCTCTCGGACGGTCTTTACCTTAGGCCTCCTGTTGCCGCCTGATTTCTAATTAACTGCACCAACAATATAGTTTAGTTTGGTGTGTAAGCTTCAGTGTACTCTGAGCCAAGAAAGCTTATAACGATTTAGCTAGAATTAACATAGGTCTCCCCCTGGCCATTTTGACCTACAGTGCCCGGCTAAAACTTTGTTTTTCATAGATACATACAATGGACTGCTCCATGCGCATGTACCACCATTGTAAAGTGGGCGTTTGTTCTTTTAGCACCTAACATCTCAGCATTCTGGACCCTTTCCTTCCACGTTACCTGACTTCAACCCCACACCTACGTGTTAGGGTGCTCTATGCTCTCATCGCATCATCAAAAGCAGTTATCAGCTTTGCACAGCGGCAGTATCGTAGCCAATGAGGTTTAGCTGAGGGGTGATTATTGCTAATTGAAAACTTTTCCCAATACCCCGCCATGACGACTTGAAATGTAGTCAGCGTTGGCAATTTTTGGCAGTCTCTATGGGGACTGAATTTAAAAAAAGAAGAAAACAAAAAACAGAAGCAGTTATCAGGGCAGGTACTGGTCTAACGTTGAGGAGCGTCTGATAATCCGACCCTCCTGTGCCCATGTAGATGCTTAGCCTAAAAGGCTACTGGAAATCTGCAGAGTAAATGTCTCAGGAATTATATCAGCCACAAGATGGGAAAGGGGCAGAGAGTCTTTCCAAAATGCCACCTCCCCTGATCTACCTAATAGGAGCACTAAGGAAAGTTGATGATATTGGATATCTGAGGGTGCTGTGAATTTTTTAAAGCAACTTATTTGCTGTTGCTGTTACTTCCCTCCTTTGTGTATCTGGTCTGAATATGTTTTTCACACGCTTTGGACTCAAGCTAAGTTTTTAACTCTATTCAATTATCAAAATGTATGGGACACTACAAATTGCCCAGCATTGTGTAGAGCTGGGGAAGCCATTTCTACGTCAACTGGTTCAATGAGACAATGGTTGCACATGCAAAATTTTAGAATTTTTTTTTTTTTTTTTTTTTTTTTTAGTCTTGCTCTTGTTGCCCAGGCTGGAGTACAATGCTGTGATTTTGGCTCACTGCAACGTCTAGCTCCTGGGTTCAAGTGATTCTCCTGCCTCCGTCTCCCGAGTAGCTGGGATTACAGGTATCCACTATCACAACCAGCTAATTTTTGTATGTTTAGTAGAGACGGGGTTTCACCATGTTGGCCAGGCTGGTCTCAAACTCCTGACCTCAGCTGATCCACCCGCCTCAGCCTCCCAGAGTGCTGAGATTATAGGCATGAGGCACTGTACTCAGCCTAGAATATTCTTTCAAAATGGAATTTTTGATCTTCTGTTAGAGCTTTCTTTTTTCTTTTTGAACATAACTTCCTAAGCTTCTGTTAAAGAGCTTTCAAATATGCTATATACCAGACATTCCAAATTTTATTAATTTACAGTTAGATTGTGTAATCATATTTTACATTAAGCTTTTTGATGCAGCATTTCTACAGTATCTCTCTGTAAAACACATATACATATATAAGCACATATATGTGTGTATATATACATATACATATATATATATGATTTTTTAAAACAAAAAACATTGAGAAAAAGGGTAGGCATGATGGCTCATGTCTGTAATCCCAGCAATTTGGTAGGACAAGGCAGGAGGATCACTTGAGTCCAGGAATTTAATACATACCAGCCTAGGTAAGTGAGACTAGGTCTCTTAAAACAAAACCAAACCCATGCACAACAGAAAGTTCCAGATCATAACTCTAGGACAAAGTTTAAATTAAAATAAAGACATACAGACACATAAATTAGCAAAAAAGTTGAAGTAGTTTCTTTTGTTGTAATCCCCTTCGTGGTGATACAACCGAGCGCAGTGGCTCACGCCTGTAATCCCAGCATTTTGGGAGGCCAAAGCAGGTGGATCACTTGAGGCCAGGAGTTCGAGACCAGCCTGGCCAACATGGTAAAAACCCATCTCTACTAAAAATAAAAAAGTTAGTTGGGTGTGTTGGTGCATGCCTGTAATCCCAGCTACGTGGGAGGCTGAGGTAAGAGAATTCCTTGAACCTGGGAAGGAGAGATTGCAGTGAGCCAAGATAGTGCCACTACACTCCAGTCTGGCCGACAGAGTGAGATACTGTCTCAAAAAAAAAAAAATTTAGTATAGTTATCACAATCTAAGCCAGGCGTGGTGGCTCGCCCCTGTAATCCCAGCACTTTGGGAGGCTCAGGTGGGTGGATCACCTGAGATCAGGAGTTCGAGACCAGCCTGACCAATATGGTGAAACCCCATCTTAAAAAAAAAAAATTGAAAAACAGTTATCATAATCCAGATAGAGAAAGTTATATAGTATTAGAGGATGTCAAAGTTCTTGAAGCATTGTTAACATTTGCTCTTTAAAACAGAGATTTTTAAATTGTCTTTATATCAAATGAAACTTAAGAGACAAATGTTATTAAGTGTTCATGTTCATCAGCTGTATTTATAGCTCACTATAAGCCTGCTCATTAACATTTTTAAGGACTGGATTTAAGTATACCATTTACACAGAGCTTGGTTCTTCTGCCATTTGTTTCTCTAAACTGAACTTAGAGCGAACCCATCCATTTTCCACCTCAAGGTGGAACAGGAAGATAAGGCAGATCTGAGGTCTCCTCCATGTGGAGCTGGAAACTCTTCTCTCTAAAACACACTAAAAGCTGAAAGCTATTTTCTTCAGTGTGAGGAAAGTTAGGTAACCTACGTTTTCATTATAATGGGGTAGGGCTTTTTTGCTTACATTTGGGAAGAGCTGCTCTGGAAAGTGTCGGTAATTAAAAACTTTTATCAGCATATTTTTGTTCCCTGTAAACTTTGTCTATCAAAGAAAATTAAGAACATGAAGTTACATTTTTAAAAAATCTTAATTTGTGCCAAAAACTTACATTAATTTTCTTTTTTTGAGACAAGAGTCTCACTGTGTTGCCCAGGTCTGAGTGCAATGACGTGATCTCAGCTCAGTGAAACCTCTGCCTCCCTAGTTCAAGTGATTCTTGTGCCTCAGCCACCTGAGTAGCTGGGATTATAGGCATGTACCACCATGCATTTTTAGTAGAGATAGGGTTTCACCATGTTGGTCAGGCTGGACTCAAACTCTTGGCCTCAAGGGATCCACCTACCTTGGCCTCTCAAAGTGCTGGGATTACAGGTGTGAGCCACCGTGCCCGGCTATATTAATTTTTTGGTTCAATAATAAAAGTTAAAACAATGCCTTCTGTTATTTACTGCAAATTTTTTAAAAAGGTAATTTAGCAACTGATCTAATTTACCTGTCTATCAAGAAAACAAAAACAATCCTAGACACCAAACTCATTGTTGTTTTTTTTTTAGATGGAGTCTCACTTTGTTCCCAGGCTGGAGTGCAGTGAGGCAATCTCAGCTCACTGCAACCTCTGCCTACTGGGTTCAAGCAATTCTCCTGCCTCAGCCTCCCAAGTAGCTGGGAGTACAGGTGCAAGCCACCACACCTGGCTAATATTTCTATTTTTAGTAGAGACAGGGTTTCATCACGTTGGCCAGGATGGTCTTGATCCCTTGACCTCATGGTCTGCCCGCCTCAGCCTCCCAAAGTGCTGGGATTACAGGCGTGAGCCACCGCCCCTGGCTCCAAATTCACTGTTTCAAAAGTAATCCAAAGATGTAGAAAATGGTCTATCCTGGGCCACTGAAACATAGTTATATCATTGTGATCCTGAACCATTTTCTGCATGGCTCACAAGACAAGAAAAAGTTATTATAGCTACATGTAGCTTGGAAACATCTTGATATTCTAGAATAAACACATCAATTCACACTACAAATTACTTAGTACTTTACAAACTTTATTAAATAATGGGCATTACTAATTTCATTATCTTATATACAGTATTTAAACTATGTTTTCCTAGATGCATTTTTCCCCCCACAAAGAATAGAGCAGGTGAAAAGTAAACTTATATATAAAAAAAAAATTGAACTTTCAGTACAGGAAACTAATAAGAACTTGACATACTTTAAAGTACATATAACATTTCCCCATTATATACATCCCCACCCCACCTCTAAAAGAAACTATTTCAGACAAAAGCAATTGATAACTTTGAGGAAAAAAGTACAAACATGATTATATATATATATATACACACAACTCTCAAAATCTGGGTCCTGGCCAACAGAAATTATCTATAAAACTACAGATTTGTCCTAAAACCTAAAGCCATGTAGATATTTTATACAGTAAGATACCCACTTACATGCAGTGAGGTGTATTCATATAGGTGACATCAATGTCATGCAATAAGACACTGGCGTGAAGAAATTTCTGAGTCAGACAGAACAATAATAGGAACTATATAGAATTGGATAATACCAACCAAAAAGCAAAAATGCGAAACAGCTTTCCTGGGACAAGAGTCAGGTAATTTTGTTCATAGGTAATACAAATGCACTTCCACACACCTCTAAGAACATGCTTTCTTGGCCAGGCACAATGGCTCATGCCTGTAATCCCAACACTTTGGGAGGCTGAGGCGGGTGGATCACCTGAGGTCAGAGTTCGAGACCAGCTTGGAAACATGGTGAAACTCTCTACTACCAACACGAAAATTAGCCAGGTGTAGTGACTGGCAGTAATCCCAGCTACTCAGGAGGCTGAGGCAGGAGAATCGCTGAAATTTGGGAGGTGGAGGTTGCAGTGAGCCAAGATCACACCACTGCAACAGGGTGAGACTCGGTCTCAAAACACAAAACAAACTTTCTTGTGGTACTTTTTAAAAAAATTGTTTCATCTTGAAAACTCATATTATGTTTATTTTTATTTATTTATTTTTTCTATTCCAGATGTGGCTTCATTGATCATCTTATGTTTAAGTAAAGACAATAAAAGAAGGAATATTTCCAGACCATGCTATTCAATGTGGACTTTGTTTCATAAGGTTTTTTTTTTTTTTTTTCTAAGATGGGATTTCACCATGATGGCCAGGCTGGTCTTGAACTCCTGACCTCAGGTGACCCACCCACCTCGGCCTCCCAAAGTGCTAGGATTACAGGCGTGAGCCACTGCGCCCGGCTTGTTTCATAAGCTTTAAGAATACTTTGGAGAAGCAAGAAACTTGGGTTATTTTTTGTTATTTAAAAAGAAAATCAAATGCCTTAGGTACCTATTTGTAAGATAAAAATGCTCATATATTTTGTCTGACAGTTAAGAAAAAGAGGCATAGGCCTTACAAAGAGGAAAACAATTATGTCACTTACTCAATATTACTACTTACCTTTAAATGAAAAGCCCAGGCCCCTTTCCCTACATATATTATTGTATCTTTTTTTTTTAAAGACAGGGTTTTACCATAGTGGTCAGGCTGGTCTTGAACTCCCAACCTCAGGTGATCTGCCCACCTTGGCCTCCAAAGTGCTTGGATTACAGGTGTGAGCCACTACGCCTGGCCATATTATTGTATCTTTTAAAATAGAAACTAAGAGTGTGGGGGAAAGGCCATAGAATGTACACCTGATTAAAATGAAAATACTAAGACCACCCCTTGAGAAAACATTCTTGCTGCATTAACTGCAGTCTTCAATAATATAGAATATTTTTATAAAGTCACAATAAATCTGCCTTCATTTTTCTCTTTAGCTTGACTTTTTTATTCACAATGCCTTATTTTTATTTGTCTGTCGCCTTTCATAAGGAGTTAGATTAGTATACAGTGCCACAACAAAATGTGACAAATGGTCACAACATAAAAGGTGTTATTAGCGCCTACTAACCAAGCATTTCATTCTTTTATATACCTGAAAACAATGAAAAAAGGCTCCCATGTTATGTGGGGTTTAGGAAATAGATTCTTGCCCATTCCTGCAGCCAGTGACTCCTCAGGGCCAGGATCAAGGAGGTCATTTGGCAGAATCCCAAACTCATGACATGCATGTGAAAAACTGCTCTGGAATGGGTAAGTTTAAAGGGCTTTGTCTTATTTTAGCTCATGCTTAACTTTGTATTGATTAGAAACAGGCACACAAAATGATCTGGCAGGATTTCAGTTTTTCTCTTTGAACTGTCATTTGAAGAGTTAACCAAGTGGTTCCAGGAAGTCATCCCATCTCTTCTAACAGCTAAGTCAATTTGCATTTTATTAGCCTTGGTTTTCTCTAAGCCATTAAGGAAATCATTCATTTCACCCCAGAAATTATATTATAAACATGATGAGTAGCTCATTCTCTAGGCCTTGTCTGGGAATACAGGTTAGAGGTTTTGCATACAGAAAATGGGTCCTGCTATGTTTTAATTTTATTTATTTATTTACTTATTTATTTATTTTTTATTTTTATTTTTTCTTTATATGTTTTAATTTTCAAGAGTCACACAATTTCTGCATCAAAATGAAATAATAAAAGAATATAAAAATAAAATTAAAAAAAAAAAAGAATACTAGCATAGAAACCCTAAAATGGGCACCTCAGGCTACACTCCAATTACAAATCTCTGGCTTAAGTTTTCCTAAGGTCTTGCCACAAATTTAACCAAAATGTGAGATATAAGCATAGTTCTTTAAACAGCTTTCATTGCCTTTTAAAACACGAAAAAGTCTCCTTGCTGCCTTTGAGTCATAGGATAAAACTACCCTGGCCTTCTGGATAATAGGAAAGGATTATTGGATCATTGCTTTTTTTTTTTTTTTTTTTTTTTTTTTCTTTCTTTTTTCGAGACGGGGTTTCACCGTGTTGCCCAGGCTGGTCTCGAACTCCTGAGCTCAGGCAATCCGCCCGCCTCGGCCTCCCAAAGTGCTGGGATTACAGGCGTGAGCCACTGCGCCCGGCTACCGCATTTCTTAAGGTGTGGGCACTATTGTCAGGATATGGAAAAAAATATGGCTATGATGTTAAAAGTCTAAAAAATGTTCAAGTAAGATCGACTTACATGAAACATGAAGACACGCAGCATCAGAAAACACCTTGTTGATGCCAACACGTGCTACAGTACAATCCTGGCTGCATCGTCAGGCATTTCAAAACATTGTGCTGTAAAACAAAGTATATTTTACACCTCTGTTCTTAATCTGGTACACATAAAACACCTCATCAGTATCTGTAACATTTTATGAGCAAAAGAAGAAAATTCAGGCAGTTATCATGACCTTAACCAAAACTGCTCGAACTGAGACACTGAAATTTTTCCCTTAGAGACTGGACAATATTTTGTTGATTGGGAGATGGCCCCCTCCAAAGATAGTCATTCAGTTTGTCAGAATCATTGTATGGTGTCAGAAATGGCGAAAGCCCAAGTTTGCTGTTAACCTGCTTTTTGGGAGTGCATGGACTATTCAAAGAATGAGATGTGTTGCCGCTGGAGGCATTATCAGAAAAGTCTGCATCCACGAACTTTGAGTCAGATTTCCTTCTACGATTGTGAGCGAGCTCCAACTCCGACTCATCTTCTTCTGACTTGATTTCCACATAGTCATCTTCGTCTCCATCCGTCTCTTTGAAATTGGAAAAATAGTTCTGTGTTGCTATTTGGGCATTTAAGGGTACATTTCTATTGACCACCAAAACTTTCTGTGAGTCTTGGAGTGTGAGATTTGAGAGTTTTTCAGGGCCCTGTTGATGTGAGTCAGCAATATCCGTCAGCAAGTCCTGGTGACTCTCACACCGTGAACTTCTGTGTAAAGACAGCAGCTGCTGCTTTCCCACTTCACTAGGGTAGTTGATGGAGTCCATTGATTTGTTTATCAAGACGGAGGAAGATGACTGGGACCTGTGATAAGGCTGAGATTTAGCGCTGATCCCTTTCCGATCCAAGGAGTTGTACAGATGGCCCTGACACACGTTCTCTTTGTGGGGCTGACTTACTACCACACTGCATCTCTGCATGGAGTCCAGCAGAGGGTCAGAGGTTTGAAGAGAAGGCACGGAGCAAGCTGCGGACAACTGCCTGGGAGTACTTTTTGTATTGATCTCAAACGTGGGATATCTTGATCTCAAGTCTTGCTCTGGTGGGGGACAGAAATCTGCCAGCTCTCCATTACTATAGGTTGAGTGCAGAAGCCAATCTTCACTGCCATGGTGGACCTGGGAAGGTGACGCAGCCCTCAGGAGGGAGGATGCTTTGGAGTTGGCCCAGCCATCCTTCTGAATTTTCAAGGGAGACTCTCTGAATACAATCTGGTCATACAGCTGAGAATACTCAGCAATCCTAGCACCTGGAAGGCAAATATTGAAACAGTAAATACACACAGGATAATTCCTATGTGTGAAGATTAAAAATAAGAGTATAACATTCTGCTCAACATATTTTAAAATTTTAACAGTAGACAAGACTAAGTGATGTTTAAGGATGAGTAATCACTGAAGTCTAAGCAACACAAACTAGTAAAAAAAAAAAATCCATGGTTTAATATAAATAAAAATGCCACCTAAAAGTTCATTTAATTTAATCTAATTCTGCATTATTTTGTTTCAATAGCAGGTCTGCAAGTGTCCACTACGAATAATGCAAGTTTCTAGTGTTCTTTATAAGCATGAAACAGTGTCAGTGCTGAAAACATACATCATAAAAATAGGCAAGTCAGCACTTCAGGCTGGTCAATGAAAAATCATTCAAGCAGTCTTTAAAAACAACATAGAAGGACTCGGTTTGGTGACTCATGCCTGTAATCCCAGCACT
>NW_016107321.1:13934549-13938301 GCF_001604975.1 Cebus imitator
AAACAAACAAACAAAAAAGGCAGCACGGCCATAATCCACAATGCAGGAGCTACCCCTGACTTCCCATCATTTTTCTCTGCTCTCAGACAACTGCTCCTAGAGAAGTCAGCTCCTGGCTGTTCCTGCACTTCTTGCTTCCAGGAAGCTCTCCACTGCCATTGTCTGGGGAACCAACGTCTACTAAGGAAAGTCCTCCCTTCATGTCAAAAGCACTTATATTGACTAACTCACATCTCCTTTTACATCCCCAGAAGCAGAGCCTAAAGCCTATGCCGCCAAGACATTAAGAAGGAGCTGTCTGTGCATGTACTCAATAATTTAATGCTCTCTACTATTGGTTCAAGAATAGGACCTAGCAGTTACTTCCACATAAGCTTTTGCCACTTAAAATTAAGCCACGAGGTCATTCTCCCCTTTGCCCTGATTCTGAGTACAGATACTTCTAAATAGTAATATATTACCACGCTATGAGTAGGAGATTCTCGGGCTGGCAATGATTTAAGATGGGAGCTCAGAGATGTCAATTTCAAGTTCTGCCACCCTCCTCAATCCAGGTACCCACACACCCTAGAATTAAAAAACTAATGCAAGGGTGTCCAAACTCTTGGCTTCCCCAGGAGACACTGAAAAAAGAATAATTGTCTTGAGCCATACATAAAATACACTAACAGTAGGGATAGCTGATGAGCTTTTTAAAAATCTCAAAAAAACAAAAGCCAAACAAAAAAAACCATTAATTTTCTTTTTAAAATAAAATAAATACTGCCACCAACTCTCATGTTTTTTTCTTTGTAGGCCACATCTTACAGTGAGAAAAAACTGTTTTAAGAAAATTTACATATTCTCTGAATAGGTGATAAATAAGGGAAAAAAAAAAGTAAAAAAAAAAAAAAGTTTACAAATTTGTGTTGGGCCACATTCAGAGCTGTTTGGGGCTGCCCGCAGCCTGTGGGACATGGGTTGGACAAGCTTCCTCTAATGCATCCTGTATCTTGCTCAGACCACATTGGCACAATCTCTGTGAAGGAAATGTATCCTGTATATGATAACCAGCAGGTAACGCTGTTTTCTTTTTCTTTAAACTATTTACATTTTTAGTGATGTATTATTAGTAAATTATTTATTTATTTTTATTTTTATTTTGAAGACAGGGTTTCACTATGTTGGTCAGGCTGGTCTTGAACTCCCGACCTAAGGTGATCTGCTTGCCTTGGCCTCCAAAGTGCTTGGATTACAGGCGTGAGCCACCACGCCCGGCCCAGAGTAAATTATTTCTTGAACTTAAACTATTAATAAATGCTCACTTAGGTGAGTTTTGCCATTTCTTTTGAGTCTATCTTCCACGAGGAGAGAAAACAACTTGTTATTGTGTGACCTTCAATTGCAACCCCAACCCATTACCCCTATTCCCCACAATTAAGGTAAATAGTCTAACTTCTCATTACAGACCTATATGCAGATCCTCTGGAAGAACAAATTCTTTGGAAGAACAGAGATTATTAGTTTTGAAATTTCTAGTTACAAAAACTTGAGAAATTATTCCTTAAAAGGCGCAGTAAAGACTCTTAATATTAATTAGGGTTTAGCAACATCGTAGGAGTGTAAAAGTCTCCATGGACACCAGCGTGCCCATGGTAGCCATCCTGAAACCTATAGTATTTCATTAACTATGAAACCCAATCAAAAGCAGCTGGACCTTTAATATAGTCATTGGTTAGGAGACCCACCTGAAAGGCAGATCGTCTGTTCAAGCATTCTCGCATACACTATAGCCCTGAGTCTGATCCCACACTATAGCCCTGAGTCTGATCCCACAGCTGAATCAGCAAGGCTCTGAACTTCCACAGGTTTCCAAGAAGATGATAATTTTGGAAAATGTAGCAGAATTTAAAAAATTTAAGCAAACTATTCCAGTAACCAAATTTAACCATAAAGTCTTGTAAGAACAAGCAGATCTTGATTATAGCCCAGATAATCTGACATCACATATCATCCAAAATATCCGTAGTATTTCCCATGCCCTTTGTCGTTCTTATTATACTCTCCTCATCCTTTGCTTAATCAAATCCCACCCATCTCAAGATTGTCCATAAGCCCTATCCTTCTTATTTGAATCCTTTTCTGATTTCTCTTCTCTGAAGTCATATATAGTGTGTACCTGGCTGTTGGCTGTGTGTGCGCACACACACACACACACACACACACACACACATGCAGACACACACAATTTATGTTGCTGCACTGATTATTTTGTGTAAGTTACTTTATTTTTTTTTTGAGATGAAGTCTCGCTCTATTGCCCAGACTGGAGTATGGTGGCATAATCTCGGCTCACCGCAAACTCCACCTTGCGGGTTCATGTGATTCTCCTGCCTCAGCCTCCCTGGTGGCTGGGACTACAAGCGTCCGTCACTACACCCGGCTAATTTTTGTTTATAGTAGAGACAGGGTTTCGCCATGTTAGCCAGGCTGGTCTCGAACTCCTGACCTCAAGTAATCCATTGGCCTTGGCCTCCCAAAGGGCTGGGATTACAGGTGTGAGTCACTGTGCCCGACTATTTTATGTAAGTTACTTTATTAGTCTCTGAGCTTTTCTTTTTCTTTTTCTTTTTTTTTTTCCTTGAGACAGAGTCTTATTCTGTTGGCCAGGCTGGAGTGGAGTGATACAATCACAACTCACTGCAGCCTCAAACTCCTGGGCTCAAAAGATCCTCTGCCTCACCCTCCTGAGTGCCTGGGACTACAGGCATGAGCCACTGTGCCTGGAAATTTTTAATTTTTACATTTTTTGTAGATATAGGGTCTCACTATGTTGCCCAGGCTGGTCATGAACTCCTGTGCTCAAACGATCCTCCTGCTTTTGCCTCCCAAAGTGCTGGGATTACAGGTGTGAGCCACCTCGTCTGGCCTCCCTTTTGGTCTGGGAGAACAATGCTGTACATTTTGTTCAACTCCCCATAGAGTGCCTAGCATGGTTCTAGACTGAAACTGGTCTCAATAACTAATTCATTACTCAGATTTTTTTTCATTCCCTCCTTTATTTTACTTATTTTTTTGAGATGGGGTCTTGCTCTGTTGCCCAGGCTGGAATGTGGTGGCACAATGTTGACTCATTGCAACTTCTGCTTCCCCAGGTTTAAGCAATTCTCCTGCCTAAGCCTCCTAAGTAGCTGGGGTTATGGGTGCGTGCCACCACGCCTGGCTAATTTTTGTATTTGTAGTAGAGATGGGGTTTCACCATGTTAACCAGGCTGTTTTGGAACTCCTGACCTTAAGGGATCCACCCAGCTCAGCTTTCCAAAATGTCGAGATTCTAGGTGTGAGCCACTGTACCCAGCCTCCTTTTCTTTTAAGCCTGGTATTAAAAATGAATGTACTTTCCTGAGACCATACCATTGGGAATGGAAAGGTGGCCTGGAAATCAGGTCATAGCAGGAAAAGGGGAAGCAAGAAGACAGTAAAATGTTTCCTATAGATAACTCATAATGGGCACAGTTTATCTTTGGATGACAGAGTTGACCATTTATCAGTTTTGAATACAAGGTATCTCACTAGTAGGCAATACGCTTGCTGATCTAAGAGGGTTTTTTTGTTTGTGTGTTTCAGCTTGACCTTCTAAGAGAGTCTATAGTTTGCATGATCCCTACATGAACACGAGACAAGCTTCCAGAGTGCCAGCTGTAATTAAACAGCCAGGCTGAGATGACATCTCTGGCCTAAAAAGCTTAGTATTAGTCAGCTGAGTTGAGGTT
>NW_016107321.1:13939271-13941756 GCF_001604975.1 Cebus imitator
CCAGCCTGGGTAACAAGAGTGAAACTCCGTCTCAAAAAAAAAAAAAAAAAAATTTAGAATAATCTTTGCCAAGAGAAATATCGAACATACTGTTTTCTAGACAGAGGATTAAAATCAACGTTTCTGATGTTGCTCGAGCTGTAGACAAAAGCATAAAATTGTGCCTTCCTTACTCTACACGGGAGGAACATTTCTTAAGCCTGTATGGAGTTTTCTCCCATGTGAAATATCACCAAATACCCAGAAACCCAAAGGCCTCCTTTGTCTCAATGCCTATCCAGAGGGAGGTCTGATGGATCAAGATGGCCAGCATGCTATGACAGGCTCTAAGATGTGGGAGCAACTGGACCTGGTTGGGTGATTTATAGGCGGAAATTGGACCCGGGGCCTGGAGACCCCGGCTAGAGAGTTCAATAAAGATGCTCGAGAGTTTCAGCAGGTGAGTAAGATGCTCCTCCTTCCGCACAGCACCGAGAGCAAGCTCCTGGCAAAGCGGCAAGGCCCACTCGGAGAAGTCTGGAGAATCGGTCCATTCGATTACGACGTCCTGTGCCCAGATAAACAAGAAAGAGAAAAGGAGTCATCATGTCAACTGCTGGAAAGCCTGTTGGGCACAGGAAGTGGTCTCCATCACCCAGCTGGAGGAGGTGTGGATATAACTTTGCAGGCCCTAGGGACGAGCCCCTGCCAGGCGGCGGGGAAGACTGCACTCTCAGAAGATGACTCTGGAGAGATTCCCTCCCCCTTGTTGGGGAGAACGTCGATGGGAGCCCACCGTGTCAAGAAAGGACCCCGGTGAAAAGCTGAGAAAAGATCCTGGAGGATCCCAAGACAGCACCAGCAGGAAAAACAAAAAGGAGAGCCAACCGAAAGCGAAAAGGAAACCCCAGTGTGGAATCATTTCATACGTAGAAGGTGGGTAAAAAAGAAGACTATTTGAGGTAGTCACAGGCCCTGATGATTCAGTATCAAAGGATGTGATTCTATCAAGATTGGAGCTTTGTATTTTAACAGATGGTCCATATTCAAAACAGCCTGGCCCAGGGCATTACTACTTTTTCAATGGCAGTCTGTGGGCATAAGCCATCATCATCCAACACTTCAGCATTACAGTTTCTCTTATTCTGAGGAGCCCCAACCCAGACTTAGTCAACGCTTGCAGTTGCCAACGTACAACTGTTTCTCAGGCCGTATGTTCCCTGCTCCACCAAAACTGTTCTCCTGCAGCTGGAACTCAGCCACTTTGTCTGTAACAGCAAACCACCTCAGCAACACTAGCGTCAGAAAAGGGACTTGAATTACTCATAGTGCATCATTGCAAGGAGAAAAACACATGCATTCTAGTCTCACATGCATACAAAAATCACTGTTAACCTTCATTTCATTAAGAAGAAGAAGAAGAACTCAGAGTCTGTGAAATCCTTCAGACATCAATTCAAGAATTTCATTTCCCTATCTGTTAAGAAACTGTACTGAAGACTAAAACTTTAGATAATTCTTAAATACTCCCAAACTTAAAAAAAAAGTTCCCTACAGATTCTTGTTGTGCAACTTGTGGATTCATTTAAGATGTGGATACCCCCTTCCTATTCTTCAGTTTCCATCAAGGTCAGTAAGTCAATTCCAAAGACAGGATTTAATAGTTCAGTGTCATCAACCTGTCCCAATGTGCTGTTAATGAAGCTAATTATCTGAGTCTGTCCTGACACTAAGCCATCAACCAGCTTTTACTTTTAATTGTAGAACAGACTCTCTCATTTGATACTGAGGTGGTCCTTTGTTAGAAAATCTGTGGCAGGATTTCTTAAAATATGATGAGAAGGCCATAACTGTTCGAAATGCATATTCCTAGGACTATAGCCAGAAATCTCTCTGTGTCTGGCGGTAAAAGCTCCTCAGGCAAGAGCCACTACCCTTGGACTTTTCTTTCCATGACAATCAGGGACTTTATTCACAGCTATGCTCTTCCCCGGAGATCAGTGTCAAATTCTAGCCTTCAGAAAAGTCAAACCACGAGCATCTCATTCCCATAGTCCTGATCTTACCAATATTATACCTAAGATTCTGGTTTGGTGTGCCCCACAGAGGAGTCTAACTAAAGCATTAAACTCAGAAGCATATATGAAAAACGAAATGAGATAGTGTAAAATGCATTATAGCAGCTCTTTCAAAAACTTGAGTAGCAGGCCAGGTGTGGTGGCTCACAACTGTAATACTAGCATTTTGGGAGGCCAAAGTGGGAAGATCACTCGAGCCCAGGAGTTTGAGAGCAACCTGGGCAACATGATGAAATCCCATCTCTACAAAAAACAAAACAAAACAAAACAATCAGTGGGATGTGGTGGTGCACACCTGTAGTGCTAGCTACTAGAGAGGCTGACACAGGAGGATCACCTGAGCCCAGGAGGCAGAGGCTGCAGTGAGCCATGTTCATGCTACTGCACTCCTGCCTGGGTGACTGAGTCAGATCCTATCTAAAAAAAAA
>NW_016107321.1:13942532-13956560 GCF_001604975.1 Cebus imitator
AGGCATTTTTGTTGAGATCCTGAAGCAAGAAACAACGTTATTCTATATGCTTCCAAACCTTAGATGATCACACACACCACTCCTCCCCGTAAGAAATTACTGATATACCAGAAAAATTGGAGATGTCACAGGTTAAAACTGATTACTTTTTTCGTACTTTAGATTATCTTAGAGAAAATTATTTCTTAAAATATTATCTCTGTAGTTACAGCATTACACACACACCACCACCCTCTGAGGCCAAATCACACCACAATATGCAGAATTCAGTGGAGGTAAAGTGGCGGAAGGCCTGTATGCTCTGTCTGTGGCCTTACTTTGAGATCACAAAGCTTGAGTGTCAGTATTCTCACAGGTGTGTCTGTTTTAAGGACATCTGAAATCTGAAAACCGCCTCTTACTGTGGAGAAGGAAGGTCAGGGTGCACATACCAATGGCGGGCCCTCCTTGCTTCTTCTCTTCCAAGATGGCAGCCAGGTCTTTGTGCACAGATTTCTGATGCTGGCTGGCTGGCGGCTGCTCCAGTTCCGGACTTTTCACTTTTAAAAGTTGATTTGCCTTCTTAATCTTCTGACTGTACTGCCGAGCCATCATAAACACCCTGCTTTTTGTCTTATCTACGGCCTCCAGCCCCGGGTCAGGGTTTTCTGGGTCTGTTTGAGACAGGCCACAGCCGGCCAGGTCGTAGGGATTGTCCATGAGGGGCATCTCACTGGCCAGAGAGATCCGGTTGAGGCTCAGAAAGGAGCCTTCTTTAGAAATGAGGTCTTCCTCAAAGGGGCAGTTGGCGCGGCTGGCTCTGCCAGGCCTGCTCTTCACATGCGTGAGGAGAGCCTGGCTCTCAGGCAGGGACAGTGTGGACACAGCGCGCCCCGCGTCCCGGCTCAGCTCAGGGGTGCTCTCTGCGTGCAGCCTGTCCGGCACGTCATCCTTGCTCACAGGAAACGCTGCAAGGAGACGGTCTCTGGCCTTGTCTTCGTTTTTCTTGATGTAATTTTCCAGGTCATTCCAGATCTCATCGACTTCTTCAGACAGTTGATCAGATACAGACTTCTCGGGCGTGGAGAAGTTACAGCTGGTGGAGTCATAGAGGAAAGTCAGATATTCATGATAGGGGGAGGCCTGGTGGTAAGGAGCTTCGTCCTCACTGAACTGGAGGCTACCTTGGGAAACAAATGGCCTCAGGCTGTCACAACACACGAAGTCGGCCTCCAGATCCAAAAAGGTGCTCCGCTTGGCAAGTTTTAGGCCACTGGACTTAAAACCCAGCGACAGAGGACGTGGGCGCCCTATGGTATCGTAGATGTTCTCCTCAACCACCTGGAGTTCACGCGTGCCCTGGCTGGATGCCTCTCCACCTGAAAGCACGCCATCCTTTTCTGCGTAAAGAGAGCTGTTACTGTGGTCAGCTTGCCTCTTCGTGAAGGCTAGCTCTGGGGTGCTCTTGGGGCGAACGGAGTCCCGGACTGATTTGGAGGGAGTGGATTCAGCTTCCTCCCGCTTAGCAGCCATCAGTTTTAAGTCCTCATAACTGATGTTATCATAGACATGGTCTATGTCATCAATAGTCAACTCTACGGATGACCCAAAGGGAGTCCTCTCCTCCTGCCCTTCTGTTTTGAGGCCGTTCTGCAGTTCCCTCGTTCTGTCACTAGTTCTTATTTCAGGAGGGCAGGTGTTGCTCTCCCCAGCACTGCTGGCCCGCCTGACAACCCTGTGACCAGAGCTGGAGGTCTCAGTGGACTCAATCTGTCCCATATGCCAGCTGCAAGGGCGACTAGAAGTGCTGTCTTCACAGAGTCTGGTAGAGTTTAGATCTGAAGAGGAAAAGGATGGCACGAACATCTGATAATCATCTTCGTCGTCCTCGTTCTCCCGTGGGGACCGTCGGCTAGGAAACAAGGCTTGCCTGATCTGGTGATCAGTCCAGATGTTTCTGATGGCTCCACCTGCTCGAAGCACGTTGATCATGGCAGAACTGCTAGGCTGACTGTTTCTCTGGGCAGGAGATGGCCTTGCTGAAGTCAGCTGGGGAGATCCTTCCTCTCTAGAAACCTGAGGAAGATGGAAACATATCAGCTGAATGACAGCACCATGGAGAAGACACATAGCTCAGGAATTTCTCCTGTGTTTACATGTTGCCTCTGCTAACTAGACTTTAATATTCTCTTTTTTAATTTTATTTTTATTTATTTATTTTTGAGACAGGGTTTCACTATGTTGGTCAGACCGGTCTCGAACTCCTGACCTCAGGTAATCCACCCGCCTCAGCCTCCCAAAGCGCTGGGATTACAGGCGTGAGCCACTGCGCCCGGCCAACTTTAATATTCTTTTATTTTTTTCTGAGATGGGGTCTTGCTGTGTTACCCAAGCTGATCTCAAACTCCTGGGCTCAAGCAATCCTCCCACCTCAGCCTCCCAAGTAGCTGGCACTACAGGTGTGAGCCACTGCACCTGGCTGGGTGTTTATTATTATTGCTATTATTATTATTTTTGAGATGGAATTTCGCTCTGTCGCCCAGGCTGGAGTGCAGTGGTGCAATCTTGGCTCACTGCAACCTCCACCTTCCAGTTTCAAGCAATTCTCCTGCCTCAGCCTCCCAAGTAGCTGTGATTACAGACACGCACCACCACGCCTGGCTAATTTTTGTATTTTTAAAATTTTTAAAATATTTAAATTTCTTTAATGGTGTTCTACATGTTCAGAGAAACTTCTCTAGTAACAAACTACAGAAATGATCCCTGAAAGTATAGTCTTTAATTTTTATATTTTTAGAGTAGAGACGGGGTTTCACCATGTTGGCCAGGCTGGTCTCGAACTCCTGACCTCAGGTGATCCACTTGCCTCAGCCTTCCAAAGTGCTGGGATTACAGGTTTGACCCACTGCACCCGGCTAAGTGTTGATTTTAATTGACTTGAAAAGCACTTCACATATTTTCAAAAAGGGAAGGACAGGAGCTAATAGATACACATTTAGAAACTAGGCTGGATAATGTATAGTCATTCTCCAAACTTAATATTCACAATCTTATGAATTAGATATGATCATACCAATTTCACAGTAAGGAAATCTAGGTTCCTAAAGGTTCAGTAACCTGCTCTACCTAGTCAGTGGTAAGGCTTGTGCTAGAACCGAGGTCTAACCCCAAACCCCCTGCCTCAAAGCAGGATATAAGCTAAATACAGAAAACTTGTAGATTCTTCAAATAAGTTTGGTGTATACTTGGCAAATATTTATTGCATAAATATATAGAGATGTTAAGAGCCATGCTATCTGGTTTCTACTTGAGACTTTCTAAGGACCTTTAGAGGCAGTGCTTGCCCCCCAGGAGTTTTATCATGGTTTCTGATATACCAAAAGCCCCTGCCGCTGACGTGACGGCACATGCCAAGGATTTCTCTTAAATCTGCAGACCCACCACAAACATAGCCAGCATTACCTTGGTTTATAGAATCTAGGCAAAGAGTTTTTATTGTAGGAATGTAATTGAATCCTCTGTTGAGTTAATGATATTTTTACTTCTTTCAAAATACATTTAATTAACATTTAATTGCCTACAAGGAAGTAAAATAGGAGTGATATTAATCATTTTTAAAATTTTTATTTTTTTTCTTTAAGACAGAGTCTTGCTCTGTTGCCCAGGCTGTAGTACAGCCTGGCTCACTAGGCATGATCTTGGCTCACTGCAACCTCTGCCTCCTGGGTTCACGCAATTCTTGTGCCTCAGACTACAGAGTAGCTGGGATTACAAGTGTCCGCTGCCACGTCTGGCTAATCTTTGTATTTTTAGTTGAGACAGGGTTTTGCTATGTTGGCCAAGCTGGTCTTAAACTCCTGTTCTCAAGAGATCTGCCCACCTCGGCCTCCCAAAGTGCTATGCACCTGGCCATATTAATGATTTCTAATCAACGAAAACAATGAGGTCTTTTATGACTTGGAACCCTTCTTCACAGAGCTCAGTGGTACAGACAGAAGTAGATTACCCTCTGATGCTATTCTGCAGATGGAAGAATTAACTGCAAAGATTTGAAAGCATTAAGACCTAATTAGTACCAGGGACATATATTCTAATAAAACACTATAGGAACCTATTGGAAATGTCAAATTAGCAAGAACTTTTCATCACATGTCAATGAAAATGGGATATATGTTAATTGGAATATCTATTAGGGAAGGAAGAGAGGAGTAGAAAAGACAATAAAATTTCATCCTAAATGTTTTTGGGTGTGTGTGTGTGCCCTACACCCTCCCCTCTTTCTTTTAAAACTTAAGCAATTCAATTAGTCATTTATTTCTTTTCACATGAGTGCGCGCATGCACACACACACACACACACACACACAATATTTGTATCTAATAGTTTTCTTATATATGTTTTTTATATCCTTTAATACCTATTCCTCTTCACTTTACTTAGACTGCACTGGTATAATGTTTATAAAAATATAGGCACCCAGTAACTACGTTTTATAAAGTAAAACAAGGTTAATATTAACTAAATTATGACAAAATATATATATTTTTTGAGACAGAGTTTCACTCTTGTTGCCCAGGCTGGAGTACAATGGTGCAGTCTTGGCTCCCTGCAATCTCCACCTCCTGGGTTCAAGCAATTCTCCTGCCTCAGCCTCCTGAGTAGCTGGTATTACAGGCAAGTGCTACTACGCCTGGCTAATCTTTCTATTTTTAGTAGAGACGGGGTTTCACCATGTTGGCCAGGCTGGTCTTGAACTCCTGACCTCGTGATCCACCCACCTTGACCTCCCAAAGTGCTGGGATTACAGGTGTGAGCCACTGCACCCAGCCGACAGAACACTTTTAAAGAGTAACAAAATTATTTTGTGTTTCTCACAATAGCCAAAAGTGATCCTTCTAAGATGATCCATCCCAGAACATTCCCAAAGGTTTTAGAAAATTAGAAAACCTGAATTGTTAACATTGAAGTATCTTTTTAAGGTAATTACACTTGAAATGAAAATAGCAGTTTTTTGGAAGCTGTAAATTTACATCAAGTTAATCATTAGGAAAACTGAAGATGCTCTTAGATTAAGAAGTAATCAGCTAGGCATAGTGGCTCATGTCTGTAATCCCAGCACTTTGGGAGGCAAAGGAGGGCAGATCACTTGAATCCAGGAGCTTGAGACCAGCCTGGGCAACATGGCGAGACACCCTATCTCTACAAAAAATAAAATTAAAAAAAAAAGTAATAATCAGGCTGGACACGGTGACACACAACTGTAATCCCAGCACTTTGGGAGGTAAAGGTGGGAGGATCATGTAAATTAAGGAGTTAGAGACCAGCCTGGGGCAATATCACCAGACCTTGTCTTTACACGAAATAAAAGAATTAGCCAGGTGTGGCGGCACATGCCTGTAGTCCCAGTTACTTAGGAGGCTGAGGTGGGAGGATTCCTGAGCCTGGGAGGTTGAGGCTGCAGTGAACTGAGATCGTGCCACTGCATTCCAGCCTGGGTGACAGAGCAAGGCCCTGTCTCAAAATAAATAAATAAATGTTAAAAAAAAAAAAAAAGAATGAGTGTATGATTGGTCATAATATTGAAATAGTAAAAATCACGATTACTTTTGCACCAACCTAATAATTTTGATACCTCAATTTTACCACAGCCAGGATGAACTTTTTTTCCTTGTCCTTTCACATTCTCAACATTTGAGCTATTTAGCAATGATATTAGCTATCAGGTATAGAACACTGGCTTTGTGCCAATTATTCCACTAATAAGTACTTTTAAGAACCCGTTGCATTTAATCTTTATGACAGTTCTGTAAATTAGGAAGCTAAGTCCTGGTAAGGTTAAGCAATCTGCCTGTAGTCACACAGTTTATAAATGGCAGAAATGGATTTGAATCCATGTCTTAATCCACAGTTCATATGTGAGCTTAACCACCTTATAAACACATGTATACAGCCTCAGAATATATATTCTGGGAGAAATATTAAGCTATTCTTAAGGAATATTTCCTGTTATAAACTACTTATGTATTTATTTATGAGACAGAATCTCACTCTGTTGCCCAGGCTGGAGTGCAGTGGCACTATCTCAGCTCACTGCAACCTCTACTTCCTGGCTCAAGTGATCATCCAGCCTCAGCTTCCCAAGTAGCTGAGTGTGGTAGTTCAGTCAGGGTGGTGGCAAAAATATTAAGGGAAAAATATTAAAGAAAGTTATAGACAACAGTCACAGACTTTCTTGGAAGGCCGGAAGGTTTTGTAAAAGCCTCAGGATAGAATTGTGGCTGAAGGCAGCCTAATCCTCTTTGAGCTAATAGCAAAAGTAAGTAATAAAAGAATGTAAAGGAATTTACCTAAATAGCTTGTTTACTCATGTGGTCCTATAAACTAACCTTTAATCTTTCGAGGACCAGATGGCTCTCTCCAGGTGAGGGTGACCAGATCTATCACCTGCAAATGGTGTCTGCTTTAGGCATTGGAACTTGGCCTTTAATCTTTACCCTCTACTGGTGTTGACTCAAAGTCTTTGTCATTTAATGTGTGTTGAATAAAGGCTGGGAAGGCCAACCTGTTGGGGCTGGCAGCCGTTAACTCCTTTGGGTGAGTAGCCACAGTACCCCTAGCCTGATCTTCCACTATACTCTGCATCTGAGTGAATTTGTTCATCTGCCATGGGGTTGGGGTCTGCCTTTTGGACCCCAACAGCTAGGACTGCTGGCACAAGCCACCACATCTGGCTCATTTTTGTATTTTTTGTGGAGGGGGATTTTGCCATGTTGCCCAGGCTGATCTTGAACTCCTGAGCTCAAAATGATCTGCCCAGCTTCCCAAAGTGCTAGGATTACAGGCATGAGCCACCACGCCTGGCTGTTATAAACTCTTTAACCATCAGTAAATCTGCTCTCCTTAAATTTAATATGCCTTCAGCACATTACTATTAGGAGATGGAATTTTACCACAGAAAAGAGCATGGTGCTTTTTTTCTTGTCTTCTGATTCTATAAGGTTTGGTTATACCCATATGGACCTGGCTTGAGCACTGCTGTAGAAAGTTTCCAAGCACCTCTTGAGATTGAATCTCCAGAACTCTTTGATGGAGAGATTCCTTCTTTTAGCACTGAGAGGGGCTTGGCTCTACAATCCTACAATGGCTGCTTTTAAGGGCAGGGAGCCTTCTGCAGTGACCCCACTTATGAAATCAAAACCTTATGCTATATTTCAGGACAATGACCCAATTAATAAATTTCAAACATTTCCAAACAAAAATATGTACTACCTGAAAAAAAAAATGCAGATGCCTGAGCCATGACAATCAGTTAATGCTAAGATTATGTTTCCCTGGGCGTGGTGGCTCATGCCTGTAATTTTAGCACTTTGGGGGGCTGACGTGGGTGGATCACCTGAGGGCAGGAGTTCGAGACTGGCCTGGCCAACTTGGTGAAACCCACTCTCTACTAAAAATATAAAAATTAGCTGGGCATGGTGGTGAGTGCCTGTAGTCCCAACTACTAGGCTCCTCGGGAGGCTAAGGCAAGAGAATCGCTTGAACCCATGAAGCAGAGGTTGCAATGAGAGAGATTGCGCCACTGCACTGCAGCCTGAGGGACAGAGCAAGACCCAGTCTCAAAAGAAAAAAAAAAAGATAAGACTATGTTGATTTTTACAGACATTTTCTTGGTTTTAATGGAAAGATATAGCATTTATCAACAGGGTGACTTTGGTTCTATGCTATGCCATGGTGTAAACGGGATTGTAGGGAGAGATTTACTTTTTTCTTTTCTTTCCTTTGAGATGGAATTTTGCTCTGTTGCCCAGGCTGGAGTATAGTGGTGCAATCTCAGCTCACTGCAACCTCTACCTCCAAGGTTCAAGTGACTCCCCTGCCTCAGCTTTCCGAATAGCTGGGATTACAGATATGCATCACCACACCCAGCTAAATTTTGTATTTTTAGTAGAGATGAGGTTTCATCATGTTGGCCAGGCTGGTCTCAAACTCCCAACCTCAGGTGATCCACCCGACTTGGACTCCCAAGGTGCTGGGATTACAGGCATGAGCCTTGCGCCCAGCCAGGAGAGATTTTCATAGCCATATTCTTCTAGATACACAACATTAAACAAGGAACCATGACCATTTCTCTAAGAATTGTTAATTAAGCCAACCGATCAGTAGCCACACTGGACAACCCACTCCGCCCAGGAGAAAATACCTGTTCTCCATAGGTAATACAGTTGGATATAGTATCTCCCAATACAGTATACCATTCTTATTCTCCCTCTCCTAAGCTTTTTTCAGGGGAAGAGCAATCAAAACTTGATATGGCAAAGTCTCATTCAATCGCATGTCATCACTTCTCATGTCGGCACAGAACCACATTCTTAGAAGGCGGCCTCTAGCCCTTGTGAATGAAGGCTCGTGCTTGAAGGAGGGAGTCATATCCAGGAGGCAGGGGCTTTGGTCTTACACCGATGGAGGCAAAGGACAATGTGAGGTGGCTCACGTGAGCACTAGGCAGATACGACACCCTCAGGTAAGGTTACAGCCTCTGAGGTGGGATGTAGGGCTCAGGATGAATAAATAATCACCTTGCTTCTCAGATGTGGGTGGGGGAAGGGAAGACGTCGCTAAGGATGAGTCTTTGCTTAAATCAAATATAAATAATTCAAAATTTAAAATACCAAATTTCCAAAATGTAAAATGATTGTTGACACTTGGAATACGGGCTGGGGATCAGAGAGATGGGGAAGTGACACAGATGAAGGGTGTCTAAAATGAACATTTCCAAGTAAGAAATGTGACAGAGCTTACCTTTCGGATGTCTTGTGTTGTTTCTGAAAAACAAAAGGTTTTTTTTTCAAGTTTGAGAACGAAAATGTACTTCCTATATAAGTAAGCACTAATGTTTTATAGGACTTAGAAACTTGTTACTAATAATTGAAGCCCATGTGACTTCGGGGCCCTATAGATCTAATGTTTGGAAAACAGCTGTCAGCTCTGCCAGCTGCATACCCGCTACGCTATATGCATCTGAGCGTTAGGCATCTTCCTGGATCCCTGACAGCCATGAACTAACTCGTGTTCAACATGTTCCAAAAGCTTCTGAACAAAAATATGTTGTTTCCTGAAGAAAAAATGCACACACCCTAGGCCATACAATCATGTTGAGATGATGCTGCTTCTGTTGATTTTTCCACATTTTATTGGTTTTAACTGAAAGATTCAGCCTTCTTGCAACAAAGGAGTGCGGCAAGTGAATTGTGGGGAGAGACTGACATAGCCACATCCTCACAGAAGACCCTTCTAGCTAGCCTGATTATGGGTGTCTCGTCTTTAAACATGATTACACAAGCATAGGAAGTCCTTCCCTCCCCACGGATCCCACCCCCAAGGTAACAAGAGTTAACAGCTGAATGTTTATCTTTCCAGCTCCTGCACTGCCCCACCCTGCTACAATGACTGTTTTGCCTTTTTTTTTTTTTTTCTTTTTTTGAGACAGAGTCTTGCTCTGTCATCCAGGCTAAGAGTGCAGTGGCACAGTCTTGGCTCACTGCAGCCTCTGTCTCCCAGGTTCAAGCAATTCTTGTGTCTCAGCCTCCCCAGTAGCTGAGATTACAGGCATAAGCAACCACACCCCGCTCATTTTTGTATTTGTAGTTGAGATGGGGTCTTGCCATGTTGCCCAGGTTGGTCTCGAACTCCTGACCTCAAGTGATCCACCCTCCTCAGCCTCTCAAAGCGCTGGGATTGCAGGTGTGAGCCACCACGCCTGGCCTGTTTCACTTTGAAAATAAGAATGCAATATGTAACTTTGTATATTCTGCTAAATATTTGAAGACACTTTTGTGAACAGGTAGGGATCTGCTTTATTTTTGACAGCTGTGGAATATTCCATTGTGTGTAAGGATGTACTACAATTTCTTTAAATATGTTTTTTACTGCATGGACATTTTTATAGAGTGTCCTATTACAAATACTGCACAGAACAAACTTGTACATAAATCTGTCCACATGTGAGTAAGTACATCTGTGCAGGTGAAACTGTTGGGTTAAGGGCAAATGTACATTTTAAATGACCATTACCAAATTTTGCCCCTGAAGCGCTGCAAAAATTTACACTCCCACCAATAATTTTAGAGTGATTTTTTTTTTTTTTTTTGAGGTGGAGTTTCGCTCTTGTCGCCCAGGTTGGAGAGCAAGGGCGCGATCTTGGCTCACTGTAACCTCCACCTCCCAGGTCCAAATGATTCTCCTGCCTCAGCCTCCCAAGTAGCTGGGATCACAGGTGCCTGCCACCATCCCCGGCTAATTTTTGTAGTTTTAGTAGAGGTGGGGTTTCACCACGTTGGCCAGGCTGGTCTTGAACTCCTGACCTCATGTGATCCGCCCACCTCAGCCTCTCAAAGTGCTGGGATTACAGGCGTGAGCTACTGCGCTCAGTGGGAGTGATGATTTTTCCATGTTTTGGAAAAAACATGGATTTTTCCATGTTTTCATAGTTTTTTCCCTTATATTTATTTCATTTAAATGTATGGTTTTTCAGATTATGAATATGGATGACTATTTAAAAGTTTTATTGGCAGTTTGTGTGTTTTATGAAACTGCCCAAATATATTCTCTGTATTTCTTTCTTAAAGAGTCCTTTGTCTTTTCTTTTTGATGTATGGGGTTTATACAATAGAAATATTAATGTCTTTATGCCTGTCAAATATACAAGTATTTTATGTCATGTGACTGTACAGAGTCCTTTGTCTTTCTTTTTGATGTATGGGGTTTATACAATAAGAATATTAATGTCTTTATGCCTGTCAAATATACTACAAGTATTTTGTTTATTTATTTATTTATTTATTTATTTATTTATTTTTTTTGAGACAGAGTTTCGCTCGTTACCCAGGCTGGAGTGCAATGGCGCAATCTCGGCTCACTGCAACCTCCGCCTCCTGGGTTCAGGCAATTCTCCTGCCTCAGCCTCCTGAGTAGCTGGGATTACAGGCACGCACCACCATGCCCAGCTCATTTTTTGTAGTTTTAGTAGAGACGGGGTTTCACCGTGTTGACCAGGATGGTCTCGATCTCTTGACCTCGTGATCCACCCGCCTCTGCCTCCCAAAGTGCTGGGATTACAGGCGTGAGCCACCGCGCCCGGACTACTACAAGTATTTTATGTCATTTGACTGTACATTTTATTTAAAATTTCATTGTTGTTGTTATTATTTGAGACAGAGTCTCACTCTGCTTCCCAGGCTGGGTGCAATAGTGCCATCTCAGCTCACTGCAACTTCTGCTTCCCAGGTTCAAGTGATTCTCCTGCCTCAGCCTCCCAAGTAGCTGGGATTACAGGCATAAGCCACCAGGCCTGGCTAATTTTGTATCTTTAGTAGAGATGGGGTTTCACCATGTTGTCCCCGCTAGTCTCAAAGCCCTGGCCTCAAGACAGTCACCTGCCTTGGCTTCCCAAAGGGCTGGGATTACAGGTGTGAGCCACTGTGCCTGGCCTTTTTTGTTTATAGAAGTTAATCTTTGTGTAATCAAATCAAACCTGTCAATCTGTAATTAATCTATTTATTTTTATGTGGTTTGATTTAGTGAATATCAACAAGAATGAAACAGGAAAATATATTTTACGACTTACCACTGGTCTTCAAAACTTTATGTGATCGTGAGGAAGGTTCTGGGAGACAAAACAAAGCCAGCATCATTGGCAAAACCAAATCAAACCCTTTTCTTTATGAAAGGATTACAAGTCTATTGACAGATTAACAGAGCTCTAGAACTTTTGTTTCAAATTTAGCAAAATCCCCATGGCTCAGAGATACATAGGAACAAGATGCTCACTCTGCTAAAATGTTACAATAAATGTTACGCTGTGTTATCAGAAGTTGCATGATAGAAAATCAAAATCTGACTTTATCAATCCTGTCACTAGCAGAGCGGCTTCCTCAGCATTCACTAACACCTACAAGTTGATGACGTTCAATTGTATATTCTTTTTTTTTTTTTTAGACGGAGTTTCACTCTTGTTCCCCAAGGCTGGAGCGCAATGGTGCCATCTCAGCTCACTGCAACCTCTGCTTCCTGGGTTCAGGTGATTCTCCTGCCTCAGCCTCCAAAGTAGCTGGGATTACAGGCATGCACCACCACACCCAGCTAATGTTTGTATTTTTAGTAGAGACAGGGTTTCACCATGTTGGCCAGGCTGGTCTCAAACTCCTGCCCTCAGGTGATCCTCCCGCCTCAGCCTCCCGAAGTGCTGGGATTACAAGTGTGAGCCACCGTGTCCGGCCTTATTTGCATTTTTTGTCTCTCCCACCACTAGCTCCTTGCAAGCAGGAGTCACAAGGATTATTTATCCTTGCATTCCTAGACCTTAGCAAAGCATAAAGTATGTTATAAAAAAAGACTGCTTCAAATAAAACCCAAAACATGTCTGAACTAAGACAATACTTCATGGAGTCTGGTGCAGCAAACATGAATTAAAACCTGAGCTTTGGGTATCTTTTGTGTGTGTCACTCACAGGATGTGATTTTTCATTAGCAACAGCAAACAACGGTTTAAGTGTCTGCAGGCCAATATTAAGACGCTGTACAAAGAAAAATTAGTTGACTGGCATGCTTGATATTCACTGGGAGATATTAAATAGAAATAGTTTTTTTGTGTGTTTGTTTGTTCTGAGACAGAGTCTCACTCTGCCGCCCAGGCTGAAGTGTAGTGGCACGATCTTGGTCACCGAAACCTCCACCTCTCGGGTTCAAGGGATTCTTCTGCCTCAGCATCCCAAATAGCTAGGATTACAGGCACTTGCCACCACACCTGGCTAATTTTTATATATTTACTAGAGACGAGGTTGACCTTGTTGGCCAAGCTGGTTTTGAACTCTTGACCTCAGGTGATCCATCTGCCTCAACCTCTCAAAGTGCTGGGATTACAAAGAAAAGAGTTTTAGGACAAACGCTTGCGAGTCCCATCTTAAGGCAGCCTCAAATGTATTCAGACCATCAGTGAGCTCAGAAAGCAGACAGAACATGCCCTCTTGTCAGGCTCAAAGAGACTTTCATTGTCAGTGCCCCCTGCTATTAAAGCTGTATGACGATATCCTATTTACCCGATTTTCTTCTCAGCCGATGCGGAGCAGAACCTTCTTTAGAGCCAGAGAGTGCTTTCGTGTCTCCCTCAGGA
Source organism: Cebus imitator (assembly GCF_001604975.1). Classification (NCBI taxonomy): domain Eukaryota; kingdom Metazoa; phylum Chordata; class Mammalia; order Primates; family Cebidae; genus Cebus; species Cebus imitator. Next base: position 13,955,680 of record NW_016107321.1, read on the forward strand.
CTGTAACAGAAGCCTGGATAGTCTGTGAAGATGACCATGAGCATCAGCAGGACTGCGGTGTCTGGGACGTCTCAGAAAACAGTTATGACTAATGTAGATTTCTATGGATTTTAGTTTTTTTTGTTTGTTTGTTTTTGAGACAGAATCTCACTCTGTTGCCCATTCTGGAGTGCAGTGGCATGATCTTGGCTCACTGAGGACCTCCACCTCCCAGGTTCAAGTGATTCTCCTGCCTCAGCCTCCCGAGTAGCTGGGACTACAGGCATGCGCCACCATACCTGACTAATATTTTTTAGTACAGACAGGGTTTCACCACGTTGGTCAGGCTGGTCTTAAACTCCTGACCTCAGGTGATCCACCAGTCTCGGCCTCCCAAAGTGCTGGGATTACAGGTGTGAGCCACTGTGCCCGGCCTATATGGATTTATTCTTTTTAATCTGACATGGATATGATCCTCCTTCCGTAAGTGGTGCTGTATATGTATCTGAGGGCTTTTTGTTTAAACTGAGACTTGTAGGAGTCTATGAGCTCACTGCCCTCTCTCCCTCTCTTCCCCCACATCCCCACCACCGCAGGCCCTCCTTTTTCACTCCAATAAATCGATCCCAAAGTGCTGGGTGAGGTGGCTCACACCTGTAATCCCAGCAAGACACCAAGGCCGGCAGATCACTTGAGGTTAGGAGTTTGAGACCAGCCTGGCCAACATGGTGAAACCCTGTCTGTACAATAAATATAAAAATTAGCTGGGAATGGTGGCATGTCCCTGTAGTCCCAGCTACTTGGGAGGCTGAGGCAGGAGAATCGCTTGAACCTGGGAGGCGGAGGCTGCAGTGAGCTGAGATCATGCCACTGCACTCCAGCCTGACCAACAGAGTAAGATT
>NW_016107321.1:13957010-13959268 GCF_001604975.1 Cebus imitator
GGGTTTCACCATTTTGACCAGGATGGTCTCGATCTCTTGACTTCGTGATCCACCCGCCTCGGCCTCCCAAAGTGCTGGGATTACAGGTGTGAGCCACCGCACCCAGCCTGACTCTTAATATTTTTCTAGATATCATTCCTCCGAGCATCTGATAAATGCTTTAGATTGCCTTATCAGAAAAGAAATTTTCATTTAATTTCATCAAGTTCGTGTCTTTGTACCATTTAAGGGATACAGAGACTTTGGGTTAAGGAACCCTGGTTTAATGGTAAGGTACTGATGCATATTCAATGATCACCTGCACCCTAGCCTAGGGGCAAACAATTTACAACAAGCCATGAACGGGTGCTCCTCTAATTAGGGGGAAGGGGCTGGGTGCTGTGGCTCATGCCTGTAATCCCAGCCCTTTGGGAGGCCAAGGCAGGAGGATCACTTAAGGTCAGGAGTTTGAGACCATCCTGGCCAACATAGTGAAACCCCATCTCTACTAAAAATACAAAATATTAGCTAGGCGTGGTGGCACACGCCTGTAATCTCAGCTACTGAGGAGGATGAGGCAGGAGAATTGCTCCAGCCCAGGAGGCGGAGGTTATAGTGAGCTGAGATCACGCCACTGCACTCCAGCCTGGGTGAGACTCTGTCACAAAGCAAAACAAAATCAGGGGGAAGGCTCTTCAAAGGTATCTCAAGTTCAGAGAGATATTCTGAGGATCAAAAAGACCAAATGGGCTTCTCCAAAGTCAATGGAAAGTTTCATAATGTGGTCATCTGACCCAATGGGCTGGCCTACTCTGCTCATATTCAGCCAAGTTCAAACTCGGGGCTGGGCAAATACTGTCGCTGCCTCCGGCTGGACTGCTCTGGCCCAGGCCTAGGCCTGGAAGAGATCCGTGTGGCACCAGTTAGTGGCTTGACATAATTCTGGACACTCAGAATCGAATTGACTTCCGAGTGCTTGCCCAGAGTCGGGCATTCAGCAAATTGTTTTGCTGAATGGAGTTAGTCACAATAATAGCCAACTTCTCCAGTTTCCAGCTTCCTTCATTTTCCCTCCTGATCTACACATGCCCATTCAAGACCTCGCCTTCTCTTCACAGTGTTCTTTCGCCTCTTTTCAGAGTGTTTTCTGACTCTGGGAGACGGAGTCTTGCACTGGCACAATCTCAGCTCATTGAAGCCTCCACTTCCCAGGTTCAAGTAATTCTCCTGCCTCAGCCTCCTGAGTAACTGGGATTACAGGTGGCCATCACCATGCCCAGCTAATTTTTGTATTTTTAGTAGAGACAGGGTTTTGCAGTGTTGGTCAGGCTAGTCTTGAATTCCTGACCTCAAGTGATCCACCTGTCTCGGCCTCCCAAAGTGCTGGGATTACAGGCGTGAGCCACCACGCCTGGCCAAAGTGAGAAATGCATCGTGAAGCCCTGTTTTTTGGTGGTGGTAGAGGTGGGGCGGGAAGAGTTGACCGTGGAGACATAACTGACATTACTGGTTAATGCAGAAACCCAGACAGTAGCCAGCCATCAAGTGACTCAGATAAATCTGGGAGAACCAATGTAGAAAAACAAGCCAATGTGCTAAGAAGGGACGATACTGTCTACCCAATTGTTCAAACAATGAATGGAGAGATACTATTTTCTTACTTCATCTACTTGATTGTAAAAAGAAAAGAAAAAAAAAAAAAGGAGAGATGCTATTTTCTCACAATTGACATTTTCATGAACTTTAAGATAGAAAATGTGATAGATACAAATAGACAATGAAGTTTCAAATTGTGTTAAGGAAATAAAACTTACGAACGGCATCCATTTCAAGGATTGCTTGCTTGGCCTGAAAGACAGAAAGTGGAGTTGTAATTCCAATTGCTTTTTTTTTTTCTTCTTAAACTCCGAATCTCAACACAGGTCTTATCCCACCCGAATAAACAGATTTTTATATACGTTTAAAAACTCGTTATTTCTTTTAAGCATTAACACCTAGTTCAGGGAATTCAGATAGATGAGCGCCCTCATGTGGGTAATAGCTGCTATGCTACCGAGGCACTGGAGCTAAGACTGCACCCCCAACCCTGCAGAAGAGGAGGGAGGGAGGCTGGTTCCTAAGCCTGGCTGATCTTTAGCACCCACTGGCCAGCTTATTAAAAATGCAGATTCTTGCCACCCAACCCTGATCTACTGACCCAAAAGCTCAATACATGGAGCGTGATATCTTTATCACCAGCCCTCACCACGACACTGGGGGTGTCCATTTTTTTTTTTTTT
>NW_016107321.1:13959759-13960859 GCF_001604975.1 Cebus imitator
TTGACCAGGATGGTCTCGATCTCTTGACCTCGTGATCCACCCGCCTCGGCCTCCCACAGTGCTGGGATTACAGGCTTGAGCCACCGCGCCCGGCCTAATTTTTCTTATTTTTAGTAGAGATGGGGTTTCACTGTGTTAGCCCGGATGGTCTTGATCTGACCTCATGATCCGTTCGCCTTGGCCTCCCAAAGTGCTGGGATTACAGTCGAGAGGAGCCTGATGTCTTTATCACCAGCCCTCATCACAACACTGGGGGCCTTGTAACTATCTTGAGTTAATCGCAAAATGGCTGCTGGCAGTTTCCTGTCTGTCCCCTGCAGAATGCTATGTGATTATCATGAGCGAAGTCTATTTCCCCCAACTCCCTGCACCTCCCATCTCTTCTGTGTGCCCCAGATTTTCCCAGAGTGGGACAGCTCTGAAGGACAACGTGATCTGTGGTCCCAGCTCAGGCACTTCACTAAGTGGGTGCTCTCCCATCCCAGAATGTGCTTCCTCAACTGGACAGTGGGATCATGAAACCTCTCTTTCAGAATGGTCATTAGGACTCAATGATCAGCTCAACCAGCGAGTTCCGCACGCCCTCCTAGGGCAGGGGTCCCCAACCCCTGAGCCACAGACTGGTACCAGTTCATGGCCTGTTAGGAACCGGGCTGCACAGTGGGAGGTGAGGGGTGGACAAGAGAGGGAAGCTTCATATGAATTTACAGTCGCTCCTCATGGCTCACATTACAGCCTGAGCTCTGCCTCCGGGCAGATCAGTGGCAGCATTAGATACTCATAAGATCATGAACCCTACTGTGAATTATGCATGTGAGGGATCTAGGTTACAGCACTCCTTATGAGAATCTAATGCCCGATGAGCTGAGGTGGAGCCGAGGCAGTGATGCTAGCACTGAGGAGCAGCTGCAAATACAGAAAAGCATCAGCAGAGAGGTTTGACTGCACAGAGACCATAATAAATCAGTTGTTTGCAGATTCATATCAAAACCCTGTCAGTGAGTGACAAGGGGCACTTAAGCTGCATCGTGGCAAGTGAGTTGATGTACTTCAATTGTACAGCTGCATCTGGTGCCCTTAAAAGTATGTTTGAGCCGGGC
>NW_016107321.1:13963702-13965102 GCF_001604975.1 Cebus imitator
TTGCCAGTGGGAACAATATGGTTAAGATGCTCTTTGAAGCCAGATAGACTTGGTCATGTGCTAGTTATATAAACTTGGGCAGTTTATTTAATGTCTCTGAGCCTATGTTTTTATTTCTCTAGAATGGGAAGAATAAGAACTACCTTATAACATATTTTGGTGAGGGTGTAGTAAGAATACAAAGAACTCAGCACAGTGTGTATGCTCAGTAAGTTGCAGCTGAAAAGACGTTTTTAGATTGAAGGGACAGACAACTTGGGGAGAAAGTTCACGTCATATTACTACATTCACCATCTGAATACTTGAAGGGAATTTCCCGGGATACATACTCCAGCGTGGCAGAAAGAGGACAGGTATGTAAGGTGGCCTTGTTTTGTAATGGTCTATAGCTGCCTTTCAGAATCTTGTTAGTGATTTTGGTTTTCCCAGTAGACAGGTAAACAACAGGTGAGCACATCAAAGATGCTTTGCCATTGCTCCGAAGGCCATCGTAAGGCATCAGGCCAGCAACCAAATGACTAATCATGTAGAAAACGCAGTCCCCTCTCTGCATGAGCTCCCCTGCATCTCATAACACCCTGACAAAACGAAACTCATGCTCAAGTCCAAGTCCACACCTAGCACATTCATTTCCTGAGGACCGAATCATTGCTGGCAGCCCTGAGAACAAGCTTCAAATACTTGTCAAAATATGCAGACAGCAAAACAGACTCTCCTCTTTCTCAGAAATCTCAACCCTTCTTATTTTCCACCCAGTTCAATTTTCATGATCATCATCCCATAGTCTGCTCCACCTCACTCCTCCCGGCCCCAACCTGGACCATTTCACCATCCCTGTGAAGAACCCACCCACCGCCCTCACCCTAGTTCCTTGATCACTTTGTCTCTAGTGACCTTTTCCTCCACTCCAGAGCAGCAAGACAGAATCAGAGCCACCTCCAGAACCGGATCACACTCAACACTGCCTCACCTCTAAGGCGGGACTCCAGAAGTCACTTCTTCAACTACAGATTTGTACATTTCCGTCTCTCCAACATTAACTCCTGCTGAACCAGTCTTTATTTCAATACTGCAGTCTCTCAGCACACACATGTTTTCAGCTGGTTCTCTTCTCCACTAAGCCTGATGTCATGCCCAGTCACTGCAACTGCGTGCCCACTGGCACCCTCCCCACCCTGGCCCTGAGAACCTTCCCCTACCAGCTCTGCTGGTTCCCAACCTGGAGGAACCCACACACACCACGGTTTTTACCAGTAGTTTCCAAGTTGCTGAGCAGATTTTGAAATGGCATCATCACACTGATTCATGGTGGCCAGCTTCAGCTGGGTCCTTTGCTGCCTTTCACAAATTAGTCATCTCTAGGGACTGGTCTATTTTCTTTCTTTCCTTTTTTTTTTTTT
>NW_016107321.1:13965167-13967898 GCF_001604975.1 Cebus imitator
TTTTTTTGAGGCAAAGTTTCACTCTTGTTGCCCTATCTGGAGTGCAATGGTGTGATCTCGGTTTACCGCAAGCTCTGCCTCCTGGGTTCAAGTGATTCTCCTTCCTCAGACTCTGAGTAGCTGGGATTACAGGCATGCGCCACCATGTCTGGCTAATTTTGTATTTTCAGTAAAGACCGGGTTTCTCCATGTTGGCCAGGCTGGTCTCAAACTCCTGACCTCATGATCCATCTGCCTCTGCCTCCCAAAGTGCTGGGATTACAGGCATGAGCCACCATGCCCAGCCCAACTTGTCCATTTTCTTTAGCAAGTGTTCTTCTGATCCCTTCCACTTTCCCTCAGATACCCCCGATCTCTGCTTCACTCTCCCAGCAGATGAGTTTATCACCTGCATTAGTGAAATCAAACCCTTTGTCTTCTTGCAAATCCACCTCAAAGTTACTCCATCTTTCATCTTTTTCTCCCTTGGCTCAGAGAGATGCTTCCAGCCCTTTCCAATATGAGCCCCTCTTCCTGTGCGTCCCACCCTCTTCCTTCCCACCTCCCCGGCCTCATTCTAACAGGAAGTGAGCTACCATCTCCTCTTCCACCTCCCTTCTCCACCCTGCCATCCCGTTGGGGACTTGGCACTTGACTCAGACAAGAAGTCTTGATTTGCTCTTGCCTCTCTCCAAACTAGCATTTTTTTTCCTTTTGTGAAATTTATTATTATTATTATTATTTGAGACGGAGTTTCGCTCTTGTTAGCCAGTCTGGAGTGCAATGGCGCGATCTCGGCTCACCGCAACCTCCACCTCCTGGGTTCAGGCAATTCTCCTGCCCCAGCCTCCTGAGTCGCTGGGATTACAGGCATGCGCCACCATGCCCAGCTAATTTTTTGTATTTTTAGTAGAGACGGTGTTTCACCATGTTGACCGGGATGGTCTCGATCTCTTGACCTCGTGATCCACCCGCCTCGGCCTCCCAAAGTGCTGGGATTACAGGCGTGAGCCACCGCGCCTGGCCCTTGTGAACTTTATATATGAAAATGTCTATACTTGTTCTGTTGCTTCTTAATCCCCCTTCTTCTTCAACCCACTTCGATCTCTCCCTTCTCTCTTAATTGCCAAATCTAAAATCTGCTTTTCTGTTTAAATTTCCTGGACTGGCCAGGTGCGGTGGCTGACACCTGTAATCCCATCACTTTGGGAGGCTGAGGTGGGGCGGATAACCCGAGGTCGGGAGTTCAAAACAGGCCTGGTCAACACAGAGAAATTCTGTCTCTACTAAAAATACAAAAAATTAGCCAGGCATGGTGGCGCATGCCTGTAATCCCAGCTACTCGGGAGACTGAGGAAGGAGCATCACTTCTTGAACCCAGGAGCCAGAGGTTGCAGTGAGACGAGATTGTGCCATTGTACTCCAGCCTGGGCAACGAGTGAAACTCCATCTCAAATAATAAAGGAAAAATCTCCTGGACTGGCAGCCTTTGAGACAGTTTCTCTGCTGTCTCTGAGATGTGCTTTTTCCTTGTTAGCACGGCGCCTTCTCCCAGCGCGTCCTCACGGCCTCTCTGCCGCTCTTTCAGTGCTTTGTTTGGCTGTTCTCCAAATCCCCCACCCACCTGCAGATCTCTTAGATGTTGAGAGTCCCAAGGGTTCGTTTTCTTTTACACATTTTTGTGGACCATCTTGTTAAACCTTTGGGCTTCAATTACCGCATCTAGCAAGAGTCTCCTGATCCTCAGCTTCCAAGACCTGAATTTCCACCTGTGGCTGACCCTGCCCGGCAGCATGGGTGCCAGTGAGAGCGGTGGGCTCCTCTCTCTTGCTCCAATCCCACGAGTTCCTCTGGCTTTCCACCTGTCTCAGGACTCACATCATCACGCTCTCCTTCAACTCCTGACTTGGCCTTGTGGGCGAAATCCTGTCCCTGCCTCAGTGGCACATTCTGCACTTGTCCCCTCTGCTGCTGTGGCTCCGTGGCAGCACCACTCAGCTCTTTTCCAGACCATCGTGGTGGGTACTATCTTCTCCAGCCTCCAACCTCACTCCTGCCACTTGTCACCCTGTCCCCAAAGTGACACTCTCAGAACACAGGGCTGACCTTGCCATCTCCCTTTCCTCCAAAGCCTGCAGTGATTTCCCAGTGTGAATGCAGTCCAGGCTCCTCAAAGCGCATGCCCACAGCCCTCCAAGAGCTCCTGCCCTTCCCCTCCCTGCCTCCACTCCTGCTCTAGCCCCTGAAAACTCAGCCCTCCCACCCAGGCACCGCCTGTGAACCCTGAACACAGCGCATTCGTTCTCTCCTGTTTCTGTTTACGCAGGTCTCTAGGTCTGGTTTCCTTTATTCCTTTTCTCCCTACTTAATAAAAATATTCCCAAGACTGGGCACGGTGGCTCATGCCTGTCATTCCAACACTTTGGAAAGGCTGAGGCGGGCAGATCATTGGAACCCAGGAGTTTGAAACCAGCCTGGGCAAGATAATGAGACCACACCTTAAAAAAAAACAAAAATTAGGTCAGGTGCGGTGGCTCATGCCTGTAATCCTAGCACTTTGGGAGGCAGAGGCGGGTGGATCATGAGGTCGGGAGTTCGAGCCCATCTTGGCCAATATGGTGAAACTCCATCTCTACTAGAAAAATACAAAAATTAGCCGGACATGTTGGCAGGCGCTTGTAGTCCCAGCTACTTGGGAGACTGAGGGAGGAGAATCGCTTGAACCCAGGAGGTGGAGGTTGCAGTGAGCCAA
>NW_016107321.1:13968478-13977714 GCF_001604975.1 Cebus imitator
TTTTTTTTTTTGAGATGGCGTCTCGCTGTGTCGCCCAGGCTAGAGTGCAGTAGTGCGATCTTGGCTCACTGCAACCTCTACCTCCTGGGCTCAAGCAATTCTCCTATCTCAGCCTCGTGAGTAGCTAGGACTGCAGGTGTATGTCATCATGCATGGCTAATTTTTGTATTTTTTAGTAGAGATGGGATTTCACCATATTGGTCAGGCTGGTTTTGAACTCCTGACATCAGGTGACGGTCCCAAAGTGCTGGGATTACAGGTGTGAACCACCACTGCGCCTGGCCTTTTTTTTTTTTGAGATGGGATCTCGTCCTGTCATCTAGGCTGGAGTGCAATGGTGCAATCTCGGCTCACTGTAACCTCTACCTCCTGGGTTCAGGCAATTCTCCTGCCTCAGCCTCCTGAGTAGCTGGGACTATAGGTGCATGCCACCACACCTGGCTAATTTTTGTAAATATATATATTTTTTGAGACAGAGTTCTGTTCTTGTTTCCCAGGCTGGAGTGCAATGGCACCATCTCAGCTCACTGCAACCACCACTTCCCAGGATCAGCAATTCTCCTGCCTCAGCCTCCAGAGTAGCTGAAAATACAGGCATGTGTCATCATTCCTGGTTGTAGAGATAGGGTTTCTCCCTGTTGGTCAGGCTGTTCTCAAACTCTGCCCGCCTCAGCCTCCCAAAATGCTGGGATTACAGGCATGAGCTACAATGCCTGGTTTAATTTTTGCATTTTTAGTAGAAATGGGGATTCACCATGCTGCCCAGGCTGGTCTTGAGCTCTGGACTTCAGGTGATCTGCCTGCCTTGGCCTCCCAAAGTGCTAGGATTACAGGTGTGAGCCACTACATCTGGCCCCATGTGAATCTTTTTGATGCTAATGGCTAGTTTAGCTGAGATGTAGTTCCTACATATACTATCTCTCCATTTTCTTTTTCATTTTTTTGAGGCAGGGTCTTGCTGTGTCACCCAGGCTGGAGTGCAGTGATGCAATCTCAGCTCACTGCAACCTCCGCCTCCCGGACCCAAGTGATCCTCCCACCTCAGCCTCCCAGAGTAGCTGGGACTACAGGTTCGTGCAACCAGGCTGGGGGCTAACTTTTCTATTTTTTGTAGAGACAGTGGTCTCGCTTTGTTACCCAGGGTGGTCTCAAACTCCTAGGCTCAAGTGATCCACCTGCTGTGGCCTCCCAAAGTGCTGGGATTACAAGCATGAGCCACCACGCCAGCCTCTCTATTTTGAAGTTGAACATTTTATCCTATCAGGATGCCTTACTGGGATTTGAGCTCTCTCCCGTTTGACGGTGCATTGATTCAGTGTCCTACCTTAGCTGGAATCTTGGCTGCGTGGTTCTCCAGAATCAGTCTCTTTAGGTGCAGAACCCAGAGGCGTTTGTCTTGCTGGGATTTGGCCTGCCATGACGAGATGTGGACAGTCAGACAACGATTCCACCACCCACAGGACCCTCTGATGAGATGGGAATTGACCATGTGGCCAGAAGGCTCTCGAAAAGCCACCTAGCACATAGCACTCATTGTTCACAAAGGGGCTTGTGGGGAGGCTCGGGCCTGCCGTTACCTGGACTGTGTGCTGCAGCTTGGGATTCTTATAGTGGAAGACGCTGAAGCTGAGTGGCTCCTTTGGAATCACCTCCACGAGCATGAGGTTGCCACACTGGAGCAGAGAGAGCAGAGGGTGAGGCACGCTCAGGAGGGAACGGAACCGGGGATCTGAGTCCCTGCCCGTGGCCAGTGTGCAGACCTACCAGGATGTGAGCTTTGTACGTAAACGTGTCATCTCTCTTCTTCGTGATGAGCAGCAGCTTGTCGAAGAGGAAGAGCGTCCGCTCGTTCTTGGCTCGCTGGAGGCGGAAGGTTCCCTCAAGCACCAGCTCCCCGTAGCTGGTCAGGTCTGGCCCCTTCCAGTTAGTGAGCAAGCTCTGTATCTCCTGAGAAAGGGAATGGGGCCATAGCACTTAACAGGAAGCAGATGCCAGGCACCATGGGCTTGGTGGCTCATCTGTTGGGCCTCAAGAATGGTGACAAATCATCCCTGATGGGGTCTAACAATCTACATGGTATCTGATGGTCTATGGAATAAATCTGCATTTACAGATGGTGCCACTTAAGGGTTAACAGAACTGAATCAGGCTGTTAGTTGATGAGCTGCTAATGACTTATTTCCATTCCTTAATCATGCCATGATACGGCTCCTAATAGCTGTTACATCTTTCAAAAGCCAGGTCCAGGGGCTATCAGTATGGGACCTTCTCAGGTAGGCCTCCTTCTTTTATTTTTTATTTTTTTGAGACAGAGTCTCGCGCTGTCGCCCAGGCTAGAGGGAAGTGGTGTGATCTCGGCTCACTTCAACCCCACCTCCCTGGTTCAGGAGTTTCTCGTGCCTCAGCTCCTGAGTACCTGGGATTACAGGTGCCCACCTTCATGCCTGGCGAATTTTTTTTTTTTTTTTTTTTTGTATTTTTAGTAGAGACAGGGTTTCTCCATGTTGGCCAGGCGGGTCTTCTACTCCTGACCTCAAGTGGTCTGCCCATCTGGACTTCCAAAAGTTCTGGGATTACAGATGTGAGTCACCGTGCCTGGCCCTTTCCCTTGATTTTTCTCACCCCCTCTTCTCTGGGAAGAAAATCTTCAGAGCTGTTGAAGACTTTCTTCCAGATATCGAAGTTCATACCACACAGAAGAAATTCAAAACTAAAGCCTATAAAAAATCAGCCCTGTCATTTTCTCAGAAATTTCCTGAGTTTAAATTTACTTACTCAGGGAAAGGAAATGAACCTTTGCACCTAACTTACATTTTAGTGCTTTTTTATTCAAATTTTAAATTTGTATGGGTACAGTAGGTGTATATATTGATGGGGTACATGAGATATTCTGACAGGCATACAATACATAATAAACACATCAGGGTAAACGTGCCTCTGTCATCTCCAGCATTTCTCATTTCTTCTATGTTACAAACATTGCAATTATACTTTCAGTTATTTATAAATTACTGTTGACTGTAATTCCCTTGTTGTGCTATCAAATATGAGATCTTATTAATTCTTTTTTTTTGAGACAGAGTCTCACTCTGTTGCCCAGGCTGGGGTATAGTGGCGCCATCTTGGCTCACTGCAACCTCTGCCTCCCGGGTTCAAGTGATTTTCTCCTGCCTCAGCCTCTCAAGTAGCTGGGATTACAGGCGTCTGCCACCACGCCTGGCTAATTTTTGTATTTTTAGTAGAGATGGGTTTCACCATGTTGGCCAGGCTGGTCTCAAACTCCCAACCTCAGGTGATCTGCTTGCCTCAGCCTCCCAAAGTGCTAGGATTATAGGTATGAGCCATCGCGCCTGGCCCTCATTTAAAATTTTCTAACCTTGGTTGACCACAGGCAAATGAAATTGCAGAAAGTGAAACTGTGGAGCTGGGGCAGGGCGGTGGGTGGGGGCAGGTGGATGAGTGTTCAATAGATTCTGACATTATGTCTGTAAAACACTTGTATGATAAAGTGTTAAACTTTTATTGCTGTTGCAAAACACAAAAGCAGCCTGGAAGATTAGCATGTCATCTTCCTCTGATTTTTGATCGTCAATAGCATCACACCACACTCTGGCTGCCTATACCTGAAACCTACAGAGTTTGTTCTGACTTATGAGCCAAATAATGTATCTTTTTTCCTGAGTTAGGCAAAGCCAGTCTGCATAGGGTCAAGTCACTTTGGGTTTCTCTGTCTCTCTCCCAGGACAGTCAGGAGCCTGGAACTGGCCTCTGGGCCCACACAGCCTCTTGTTTTGTTTTTAATAGTGCACCTGGCCAGGTGAGGTGGCTCATGCCTGTAATCCCAGCACTTTGGGAGGTTGAGGCGGGCAGATCATGAGGTCAGGAGATCGAGACCATCCTCGCCAACATGGTGAAACACTGTCTCTACTAAAATACAAAAACATAGCTGGATGTGGTGGCGCCCACCTGCAGTCCCAGCTACTCAGCAGGGTGAGGCAGGGGAATCGCTTGAACTAGGGAGGTGGAGGTTGCAGTGAGCTGAGATGGTGCCACTGCACTCCAGCCTGGTGATAGAGCAAGTCTCTGTCTCAAAAAAACAAAAACAAAAAAAAAAAACGTGCATCTATTGTGGTGCCCAGGGCATGGTCACTGGCTCAACATCTGTCAAAATGTCCTTAAGATTTAGGGCTTAAAATGTTCATGCTGGATAGGCCTTTAGCACACTTCTCTGTCTTATTTTAAAAATGAGGAAACTGTCTATGGCCATACCACCCTGAACGCGCCCGATCTCGTCTAAAAATGAGGAAACTGCTGGGTGTGGTGGCTCAAGCCTGTAATCCTAGCACTTTAGGAGGCCCAGGTGGGCGGATAATCTGAGGTTAGGAGCTCGAGACAAGCCTGGCCAACCTGGTGAAACCTTGTCTCTAGTAAAAATACAAAATTAGCTGGGTGTGGTGGTGTGCCCCGTAATCCCAACTACTAAGGAGGCCGAGGCAGGAGGATCGCTTGAACCTCAGAGGCCAAGGTTGCAGTGAGCTAGATCATGCCACTGTACTCCAGCCTGGATGACAAGAGTGAAACTTCGTCCCCTTCCCTCCCGCCCCAAAAAAAGGATATTGGAATGACGTGGGAGGGTCACTTCCCACGTGAAACTGTAAAGGAGCTGCTTCAGCCTTGGCCCCCCTTACTCCTCAGTCCCGGCCTATGACCACCCACGCATCACCTCATGGTTTTGCAGGAACTGGTAGCAGAGGAATAAAGGCTTAAAAAACCTTTACATAGTTTAGAGAAAGTTGCTTTCAACAAGAATTACTAACTTTGGCCGGGCATGGTGGCTCACGCCTGTAATCCAAGCACTTTGGGGGCCAAGACGGGCAGATCACCTGAAGTCGGGAGTTCAAGACCAGCCTGACCAACATGGTGAAACTCCGTCTTTAAAAAAAAAAAAAAAAAAAGAATGACTAACTTTGCAATTAATAGAAGTAGGAGACTCCAAATTTTAACTTAGATCATCAAAGGGGCTATAAGCAAACAATTAGCTTAAAAGTTATAATGTCACTTTCTCTTAAATAGCCATACTAGACAATGATCGGTATTACTGGTGTCCTGAACTGCTTTCCGGGAGATCTATGCGGAAGGCCGTGAAGGTAGTGCAGTACCTGAGCAGCCTTAATATTTTACTGGGAAAACAGTGAGTCAGGACATCTGCAAACCTTGCAAGCTCACCTGTAACCGGACCGCATGCTCGTGTTTCCGCTTCATGTCATTGATGTGCCACGCGACTCGCTGCATTGTGTCTATAGCATCAAGCACCACATCATAGCCTTCTGTGTCCTTATCAAGGTGATTTTCTATTTCCTTCAACAAAAAAAGAATGAGGTTTTTTTTTTTCCATTTTTTTTCACAAAGCCAGTGAAAAAAATGGCACCTCTATGATTAGTTCCTTATATTTTATTTTTGCTTATTTATTTATACACTACCAGTTGGGTGCAGTGGGCTCTGTAATCCCAGCACTTTGGGAGGCTGAGGTGGGTGGATCACCTGAGGTCCAGAGTTCGAGACCAGCCTGGCCAAAATGGCAAAACCCTGTCTCTCCTAAAAATACAGAAGTTAGCCGGGTATGATGGTGGGCACCTGTAGTCCAGCTACTCAGAAGGCAGAGGCAGGGGAATCACTTGATCCTGGGAGACAGAGGTTGCAGTGAGCTTAGACTGGGCCACTGCACTCCAGCCTGGGTGACCAAGCGAGACTCTGTCTTAAAAAAAAAAAATTCTTGCCGGGCGCGGTGGCTCACGCCTGTAATTCCAGCACTTTGAGAGGCCGAGGCGGGTGGATCATGAGGTCAAGAGATCGAGACCATCCTGGTCAACATGGTGAAACCCCGTCTCTACTAAAACTGCAAAAAATTAGTTGGGCATGGTGGTGCGTGCCTGTAATCCCAGCTACTCAGGAGGCTGAGGCAGGAGAATTGCCTGAACCCAGGAGGCGGAGGTTGCAGTGAGCCGAGATTGCGCCATTGCACTCCAGCCTGGGTAACAAGAGCGAAACTCTGTCTCAAAAAAAAAAAAAAAAATTCTTACACACTACCATCATTCTTTAAGATTTTGAGGCCAGAAATACCTGCAACAAAATGGTAAGACAAGGAAAAAAACAACCAAAAAAAAAATAATAATAATAAAACAGGGATAGAAAAGATAAAAGTAGAATAGGATTCCAGGATAACTAGGATAAAATACAACATGCACGTAGCCCACTGAGTCTCATAGTGGTATTACAGTTATTATAATAGACACGTGGAGTTCCGAGCTTCCTGGTGGCCAATGTAATGAAGTTCTCAGTAACATGGTTCTCACTCTCACAAGATCAAATGCATGCTTATTTTTTCCCCTTATTTATTTAGGAAGTAAAATGTTCCATACAGGACCTTAATATTTAACAGAACAAAAATATAGCGAAAATTACCTTTAAAAAATTATCTCTATAGCAAGTACATTTTCCTGTAGTCAAGGTTTTAAAGGCCAAATGAAGTTCACTAAAGACAGTCCTTCTGAGTGTCAAGAAAGATCTCATGGTTTTAGCACTCAGCACTCTGATGGTCGGAAGTATGTTACATTAGCAATCACCTTACCACTGGAGGCCTACAGTCCCAGGAGAGAGGGACAGGATCTTTGCTCTAGTTCTTTTGAGCACATAAGACATGTGTCCCTAGATCCTCAGGAGTCTAAGGATAGAGACTATTTTATATAGCTCCTTTGAGTCTTTATTTTCTCCACAGTGCCCAGCAGAGAGCTGGGTGGTAAATAAGTGCTTATTAAACTGAAACTATTGCCTTCTTAAAAACAACAATAACAGTAATCCTATATTAGCACTTAAAACAGTAAGAAAACATTGTAGTCAATTAGATAGTTCCCGTGACATTTATCATACATAATCAGCTAATGGGTGGAGGTTCAATGTTATGGTACCACTTGAAGGCTAGTCCTATTCTTTTATAGTAACAATGTAAATCTTTGTTTACTTTTACTGAGTAGTCAAGTTTTTCATCTAGCTAGAAACTGCAAAGGAATTTACATTTTCTTTCCATACTTGGACTCGGCTGTTAACAAGGTCCTCAATGGCAAATTTAAAAACATAATGATTTCTTCTTTTAACCTGAGAGACAAGCGTGTTCATCAGTAAACAAACTGGGAAGTATAGAGGCTATTTCTATGGGGATTTTCACGGGTGGCAACATAACTTTGAAATGATGTGAATGACATAGAAGGAGCCATCTAATCAACTGTAAAAACAGAAAACACTTCAAAAGCAACCAGAAGTTAGTTTTGGATTAATCCAACCACTGTTCTTTTTTCTTCATTGCCAGCTCTTAATATGGAAGATAAAGGCTGTTTTTCCTATTAATTAACGCTTTGTAAGTATCTTAACTTGTCTCACATGTTTAGCTAGCCGAGATCTTAATCTTTCCTTTTTACTGAAGGCCATCTTACTGTCTAGAAGACCATTTCGAGATTTTTGAGACACATTAGTCTTAGACGTTATATTAACGGAATTCAGCAGAGATGTGTCCTGCACAAATGTTATTTATTTAAGAATTATCTAGTGGCTCACACCTGTAATCCCAGCACTTTGGCAGGCCAAGATGGGTGGATCACCTGAGGTCAGGAGTTTGAGACCAGCCTGACCAACATGGTGAAACCCCGTCTCTACCAAAATTACAAAAATTAGCTGGGTGTGGTGGCAGGTGCTGGTGTCCAGCTACTTGGGAGGCTGAGACATTAGAATTGCTTGAACCAAGGAGGCGGAGTTTGCAGTGACAGTGAACTGAGATCGCACGGCTGCCCTCCAGCTTGGGCGACGGAGTGAGACTCCGTCTCAAACAACAACAACAACAAGAACAACAACAAAAAGAATTCTTTGGAGCTGGGCACAGTGGCTCATGGCTGTAATCCCAGCACTTTGGGAGGCCGAGATGGGCAGATCACCTGAGATTAGGAGTTCAATATCAGCCTGGCCAACATGGTAAAACCCCATCTCTACTAAAACAAGCAAACACACATACACACAAGCCGGGTGTGGTGGTGGGCACCTGTAATCCCAGCTACTTGGGAGGCTAAGGCAGGAGAATCGCTTGAACTCGGAGGCGGAGATTACAGTGAGCCAAGATGGCGCCACTGCACTCCAGGCTGGGCGACAGAACAAAACTCCGTCTCAGAAAAAAAAAAAAAAATATTATTTGGGCAATAATTTAGCAAATAAATCCCACTAAATCTAAGAGGTCATTAGGATCAATGTAAAAATTAAAATAATATCCCTGATGTGACCTCATAGAACATAATATTCTCCAAAGATGAGCTACACAGGCAAACAAAGCTGAGAAATTACTAGTAAAGATGGACCATCAAAGTTCTTGAAATTTTAAATATATATGAACCAAGCAAATCTGGAATAATTATCCAAGTTAGAAACCTAGAATCATTTAAAAAGAGATACCTATAAATTGCAGGCCTTTTGACATAAAGAGGAACTCTGAATTAAAATTCCTTTAAAAAGGAGATTTTCTTTTTTTTTTCCAAGAAGGGAGAAGGTGAAAAAGGAGATTTTAATGTATCATAAAAATAATAAAAACAATAGCTTATTTTTATTTTTATTTTATTTTGAGATGGAGTCTCACTCTGTCGCCCAGGCTGGAGTGCAGTAGTGCGATCTTGGCTCACTGCAATCTCCACCTCCCGGGTTCAAGAGATTCTCCTGCCTCAGCCTCCCAAGTAGCTGGGATTACAGGCACCTGCTACCATGTCCACTTAATTTTTTTGTATTTTTAGTAGAGATGGGGTTTTACCATGTTGGCCAGGCTGGTCTTGAACTGCTGACCTCAGGTGATCTACCCCCCTTGGCCTCCCAAATTGCTGGGATTACAGGCATGAGCTACCACATCCGAGCACAATAGCTTATTTTTATCAGTGCCTGTGAGCCACAGTGAATGTGGGCAATTTATGGGATTTAGACCCAGGCAGTCTTTCCCAGAGCCCTGTTGCTAACCACTCCACCGGACTGTCTTTCTTCTGCTACAAAAGTAAGCAAGTTCTACTTCAGAATGAAAATCACCTATGATAATACCTTTTTTCCCATTCCTATCAACTTTTTTGGAGGGTAAGAAATAAGAATTTGAGGTTGGGCATGGTGGCTCATGCCTGTAATCCCAGCACTTTCAGAGGCTGAGACGGGAGGATTACTTG
>NW_016107321.1:13978304-13979799 GCF_001604975.1 Cebus imitator
AAAAAAGGATTTAAGAGCTATGATTACCTTTGTTTCTAAAGCCTTCTTGAATTTTGTAAAAGCAGTAGAAAATAATGTAAGAGGAAATACCTGCAGTGATGCTAAGCTCAGCTCTGAGGCCACTTATCATGCTGCTCGTCTGTCCTCTCCCTTTTCAGCCCTTTCTCTTTGCTCTCCACACAAAAGCCAATCTATGACAAATAGCTTTTCCTTTCAATTGCCTACTGAATCAGGGCTGATGGAAACATTACAAAATCTGTTTTTCATTTGCGTGATAGCTCCCTGCCTGAAACTGTCAGTGCCTAGGGTGAGGCACTCCTAAGCCCCATCAGAATCAGAGCTAAGATTAATCTCTTCTCTTGGCTGTTGTCAATGGGGCTTCGGGTCTAGAATATAAATATCTCTAAATCCTCAAAGCAGATTAGTCAGTTGTGAAATATGAGTGTGGGAAATGCTTCCATATGTCCGCAGCATTTTCTGGTATTTTCCCCCAAACTTAATATATACACACAAAACTCCCATCCCCTGGAAAGTGCTCACGCCAGGCAGAAACTTACATGCAGAAGGAGATGATACTTGAGAATCCGCTGAACTGGTTTCAAGAGATAGGACCCCAGAGGCAGCGAGTGTTTCAGAGTTTCCTGACGTTCCCTGAAGAATTTGGCCAGTATCTTGTTCCTCATGCACTCTGTTAGCATGGCCACGGATCTGCAGAAAGAGTCCATGCTATTATCTAAATTGTAATGCTTTACGGGGATATTCAAGTTTTAAATGTCACTGCAAGTGTAAATGCCCTAAAAAGAGTAGGGTAGCTGCAGAGCTGTGGCCAGATCAGCATGACTTTAGGCAAAATGGAGAAAGCTTGCTCTGGGAGGTTGAGTTACAAAAAGGAAATTAGAAAAAGGCACTGGGGCTAGGCACGGTGACTCATGTCTGTAATCCCAGCACTTTGGGAGGCTGAGGCTGGAGGATCATCTAAGGTCAGGAGTTTGAGACCAGCCTGACCGACACGAAGAAACCCCATCTCTACTAAAAATCCAAAAAAATTAGCCAGGTGTGGTGGTGCATGCCTGTAATCCCAACTACTCGGGAGGCTGAGCAGGAGAATTGCTTGAACCCAGGAGGCAGAGGTTGCAGCGAGCCGAGATTGCACCACAGCACTCCAGCCTGGGCAACAAAAGGGAAACTCCGTTTCAAAAAAAGAAAAAGGCACCAGACCCACTGGCACTGGCACCGGCACCATGGGCTCATGGTTTCTAAGGAACAAGTTCCTTCCTTCTAGGAGATGCAGGCTTGTGCCAGGACCTCTAGTTGTGCCCTATCTGGGTATCTTTGTGCAGTGCTCACACATCTTTATTCCATTTCCACAGGTTACATTAAAAGGACTAGGCTCCTTTGTACTAAGATAAAGGAGTTCCTTCTTGCTAGAAGATCCAGCCCTGTTGGAACATTTATCACCCCCTCTACTGGTCCCTTTTTTTTTTTTTTTTTTTTT
>NW_016107321.1:13981474-13982954 GCF_001604975.1 Cebus imitator
TTTGAGACACAGTCTCACTCTGTCACCAGGCGCCAGGCTAGAGTGCAGTGGCGCGACCTCGGCTCACTGCAACCTCCGCCTCCCAGGTTCAAGCAATTCTCCTGCCTCAGCCTCCCATGTAGCTGGGACTACAGGCATATGCCACCACACCCAGCTAATTTTTTTGTATTTTTAGTAGAGACAGGGTTTCACCATGTTGGCCAGGATGGTCTCGATCTCTTGACCTCATGATCCGCCTGCCTTGGTCTCCCAAAGTGCTGGGATTACAGCCATGAGCCACTGCACCTGGCCGCTGGTCACTTTTATAAGATGCACAAACTGTGTGATCCTATGTGGTGGCCTTCCTTAGAGACCGCTTCCCGTGAGTAACTTCCCTGTGAGAATCTTTGAACAACCCTTTCTACCTCCAAGTGGTTCTTCTTACACGTAATACGGCTCCTGGGAAGGCCAGAGTCTTGCTCCTCTGGAGAGTGTGTCAGATCACGGTGTTCCAAATGTAGGTTAGAATTCCTTCTCCAACCCAGATCCCCCCGAAGTGATAAGCATACGCAGCCCCAAAACATCTTCAGGCAATGGCTGAAACAATGCTCACATCACAAAGCAAGCTAACGGCTTTGCAGTCACACACGGGTAAAGTCTTTGTTCTCAAAGTGTAGAAGGAAGCAAGCAGAAATAATTTTAGCCCTTTTCTCCCTAAGTCAGTAATGTTTCCAGGATTAATTGAAAAAAAATCAGATAGAGCCAACAACAAACAACAAAGTAAGACCATGAGGAAGGAGGTGAAATGGAAGTTTCATAATTAAGCCACAGAATCCCTTTTGCGCCAGTGTACTTTGAGAAATATCCATTCACACTGATTTATTTTCCCCTTGAGTCGAGGTTTCAAAAGTCTCCATCTCCTCTCCTAGGAATGTTTCTAAGGTTATTTAGAGCCAGATTTGGCTGCTCTGTAGCCCTCTGGCCACCTGAAGTCTTCGGCTGTTGCTCAAGGGTAAGAACCTGCAACAAATTAAGAGCAGGCTGAGCTCCAGGTTCCTGGAAGTCTTAGGGACAGGCAGGTATCTGAAGACAAGGACCTGGCTGGGTTTGCACCCCTCCCTGGGGAACGGAAGGTGGGAGCTTGTGTCTCTTCACAGTAAAATCATTGGAGCGTGACTGGTATAAAGGAAGTGGACACTGTCAAGATGTGCCAGCGACATTTAATATCACCACCCTGGATCCAAAGCGGGAAGGAAAATTGTCAGATGGGCTGAGACACCTTGCACTCTTGGCTTGTTAAGTGGGGGAAGGGAACCTCGGGTCTCAGAGAGAAACTGATTGGATATAAGATACGATATTTCTCTATGAATATGAAAACCACACAAATGGACAAGAAACAGACATGTCTTCTTCACTGAGAACAACTTTTGAGTACCTCTCTGCTAACATGTTTCTTCAAAGTCAGATTCAATTTTGTTTAAAAAAATTATGTAGACCACAA
>NW_016107321.1:13985013-13987291 GCF_001604975.1 Cebus imitator
CAACTTTCTTGCCAGGCATGGTGGCTCATGCCTATAATTCCAGCACTTTGGAAGGCTGAGGCTGGTGGATCACTTGGGGTCAGAAGTTTGAGACCAGCCTGGCCAACGTGGTAAAACCCATCTCTCCTAAAAATAATTAGCTGGGCATGGTGGCATGTGCTTGTAATCCCAGCTACTTGGGAGGCTGAGACAGGAGAACTGCTCAAACCTGAGAGGCAGAGATTGCAGTGAGCTGAGATCATGCCATTGCACTTTAGCCTGGGTGACAGAGTAAGACTGCCTCAAAAAAAAAAAAAAAAAAAAAAAGACAACTTTCTCCAGAAAATTATCCTTAACTTTGAGCTTTTATTACACATTACTGAGTTTTTGCTGTTATATTTATTTGATCTTCTAAAACATGCTTTTCTACCATTGCATTTAGTTACATCTGACCTTCAAAGGAATAGAAACTGCCTGAAGGCAAGGGATATTGTTTGCTATTTCCTGCCAACATACACCAAGTTTGGGACACCGCTCTATGAATGACAGGCTTTTTTTTTTGAGACTGAGTTTTGGTCTGTTGCCCAGGCTGGAGTGCAGTGTCCAAGCGATTCTTCTGCCTCAGTTCCCCAAGTAGCTGGGAGTACAGGCACGAGCCACCATGCATGGCTAATTTTTGTATTTCTAGTAGAGACAGGGTTTCCCCATATTGGTCAGGCTGGTCTTGAACTCCTGACATAGTGATTCGCGTGCCTCAGCATTCCAAAGTGCTGGGATTACAGGTGTGAGCCTCCGCACCTAGCCAGAATGACAAGCTCGTAAAAATGTCCTTGCACAAGTGATTTTGCCTTTCTCTGGGTCTGAAGCAGCCTAGCATATAAAGAAGCAGTTTTTATTTTGTACTCTTCTTAGTAAATCACAAAATCTGAATTTGCAACTTTGGAAGTTTAAATTAAGAAGTTATTTCTTCAAATGATATGTTTATACTGAAATTTATACAAACCTAATTCCCCAAACAAGCTCCTATATCATTTTAGAGTCTCATAATTGGGTCCAGAACTTTGTTGATCTTCAGAATCTGAATGTTTTTTCCTTCCTTGAGGAAGAAGTTTTGTGGAGAAGTTGACGGCTGATTCTGTGATTTCTCTGAATTGGGGTGGGAGGCCAGCTGGTTTTTGGTTTAGAACCTTGGGATTTAGTCAGGGCATGCTGCAATCTTCTGATGTTTTCAGCATTAAAGTGGAAACAAATACTTTAAGAGAGAAAATTGCTTAAGTGAAACCATGTAAATTAACTATGGGTGGGTCTACAGATACAGATGTGTGATAAATGTTCTAATATGCATGTAGGTTTTTTATATTTTTGTTTTTTTAAGGAAATCTGGGGAAAGCATGGGTCCCACAAGGAAAAGTATTTGCCATAAGTTGAGCATCTGAACTTCTGGCTTCTTGGGTCCTTTTTTTTTTTTTTTTTTGAGACAGAGTCTTGGTCTGTTGCCAAGGCTGAAGTGCAGTGGCACGATCTTGGCACTGCAACCACTGCCTCCTGGGTTCAAGCAATTCTCCTGCCTTGGTGTCCTGAGTAGCTGAGGTTACAGGCATGTGCCACCACGCCTGGCTCGTTTTTGTATTTTTAGTAGAGACGGGGTTTCACCATGTTGCCTAGGTTGGTCCTGAACTCCTGACCTCAGGTGATCTGCTTGCCTCCCAAAGTGCTAGGATTACAGGCATGATTACACTGCACCTGGCTGCTTCTTGGGTCTCTATGAGACAGGATCTTGCCCTGTTGCCCCGGCTGGAGTACAGTGGTGCGATAATAGCCCACTGTAGCCTCAAACTTCTAGACTCAAGCTATCCTCCTGCCCCAGCCTCTGGAGTAGCTCTAGGACTACAGGTACATACTACCACATGCAGCAACATCTTGGGTCTTTTAAGCCACACTGGCTTTCCAGCGTTGCTTCTGACAGTGGGGAGCAGGGAGCCCATTTTTTTTCCCTTCTGGAAGTAACACTCAGGGCTTATCCTGCTGGCTTCTCTTCTAGATGGGTCCTACCACCCACTTTATCATCAGGGACCTGTCTACCAAGACCGGACACAGAGTGTGGAAAGTCTCCCTAGCTCTCTTCTTCCTGGCTGGTCCTTAAGATAGCTCAAAGTCTGGTGGGGTGCGGTGTCATCCCAGCTACTCAGGAGGATAAGGTAGGAGAATTACTTGAACCGGAAGGGGGAGGTTTCAGTGAGCTGAGATTGCGCCACTGCACTCCAGCCTGGGTGGCACAGTGAGACTGTCTCAAAAAAAA
>NW_016107321.1:13987466-13997959 GCF_001604975.1 Cebus imitator
AAAAAAAAAAAAAAAAGAAAAAGAAAAAAACCCCATAACTCAAAGTCCTGCTAATCGTGTGGGGGAAAAAAAGGAAAATAAAAAGGCAGGGGGAGAATCACAAAGTTTCAGAAACTTCTACAAGAACGTACTCATGTAAGCATGAGGTCTTACAAGTCGGAGAAGAAAACCTTGCTTCAAATCCAAGCTGGGCCATTCATCAGCCTGCACCCCTCACAGAATCACTGTAATAGGCTATCACAGCCTATTTCATCCATGAACTGGAGAAGTGACAGGGGTGACGATGAACTCACACTTATGAAGAACCTAGGAGGGGCCGGACACGGGGATGGGCGTTCTGGGTTAAGAAAAATCCCTCAATGTCTCTGGATTGCTTTGAAAAGTTAAATTTAGTATTTTGTATTTAGAGCATTTAGCACAGTGCTTAGGAATTACTAAGTGCCCAATAAATGTCTTCTGGAGAGAAAAAAAGAAATTCCTCCAGTTGTAGCCCATCACCTTAGGCCTGACTCCCTTACTGAAATGGTCGACGCACTGTCCAAGGATGCTTCCTACACCGCCCTTCTGCCATTGCTTTCTGACATCAGGAAAAACGAAGCAACAACCCAGGCGAGCCTCCGCCCGCTTCTCATCAAGGCTTATGGCGATCTGATCTGTCCTTCCCCTGAACTCTGTTCAACTTACATAGTTCATAAAACGTATCTGGCAAAAACAGCAGCTGTTTTCTCCCCATCTAGATTATAGAAACTCATTAGCAATGTTTCCTAAATTCTTAAAAACATGACCCACACAGAAAAGGGTTAGCAGACAAGACCTGCAGCCTGATGCACAGCTGGCTTAGCATCCTTTTGGAGATACCTAGTCATCTTTTTGGTTTCTTCCATACACTGTTACAATTTTCCCCACACTGGCTCTTCAGGCAGCCCCAAAGTCCAGATGGACCCATATCTGGGTGCCCCTGCAATCTGTTCTCAGCACGTTTTGCATTCTTCCCATAGCATTCAGCACAGGACCAGGCCAGAATGCTTAACCAACCACCTGTATTGCTCCAGCTGACTTGAAACAATGTGAAAGTGAACAAAAGTACGCCTGGGCCATTCTTGATCCATACCTTGGATAGTTCGTGCAATACTGGGTATAAATGTGGAACTCTTCACTCTGCAATTAAAGGAAAGAAATTTTTATAGGCAACAAAGCACAGACATAAATATTCATTTGAAAACAATAAAAAGAAATAGCATTCAGGCCTTGACTTTTTTTTTTTTTTTTTGAGACGGAGTTTTACTCTTGTTGCCCAGGCTGGAGTGCAGTGGCGTGGTCTTGGCTCACTACAACCTCCGCCTCCCAGATTCAAGCGATTCTCTTGCCTCAGCTTCCCGAGTAGCTGGGATTATAGGCATGAGCCACCATGCCTGGCTACTTTTGTATTTTTAGTAGAGATGGGGTTTCTCCATGTTGGTCAGGCTGGTCTCAAACTCCTGACCTCAGGTGATCCACCCACCTCAGCCTCCCAAAGTGCTGGGATTGCAGGCATGAGCCACAGTGCCCAGCTCTGGTGGATTTCAATGTCTTTTACAATTTTTTCCCAGGCTGCCAAAGAAAAGAGATATGTATACAGGAAGGGAAGTGGATGGAACTTTTGATGGTAAGACTGTCAGAATAACTAATTCAAGACCGAGGAATACTAGCTCTTGCACAATCTAAAATCTAAAATGAAATTACTTTTTTATTTTTGAGACTCTGTCTGGAGTGCAGTGGCAAGATCTCTGCTCACTGTAGCCTCCGCCTCCTCAGTTCAAGTGATTCTGGTGCCTCAGCCTCCCCAGCAGCTGGGATTACAGGCACACACCACCATGCCCAGCTAATTTTTTGTATTTTTAATAGAAATGGGGTTTCACTATGTTGGCCAGGCTCGTCTCTAACTCCTGGTCTCAAGTTATCTGTCCACCTCAGCCTCTTAAAGTGCTGGGATTATAGGCATGAGCCACTATGCCTGGCCTTGAAATTATATTTTGAAAAAGAGCCACAGATTATTCTGGTGGATTCTGCATTCTACAGTTTTTTTTTTTTTTAACTTTGATTTGATTTTACTTTTTAGACCACTTAATACTGGATTTACATGTGACTCTACGTTAGTGCCTATTATTCTGGTAGCTTTAATTTTTTTAAATTCTAAAATCTCTACTTTGAATCCTTCCTGTTAACCTCAACTGGAATTAGGTTAAACTTTTTTTTTTCTAATGGAAAGTTTCAAGCATATATAAAAGTAGAGAGGACAGTATAATGAATTCCCAAGTTTCTGTTGTCCAACCTCAATAATCATTAAGTCCCCCTCTCTACACCCCCAGCGCCTCTGTTTTCCCATCACCTTGAAGTAAATTCTAGACATCATTTAGCTTGTAAATATTTTAACATGTATCTCTAAAATAAGGGCTTATTTTTTATTTTTTTGAGACAGAGTCTCACTCTGTCGCCAGGCTGGAGTGCAGCGGTGTGATCTCGGCTCACTGCAACCTCCGCCTCCCAGGTTCAAGCAATTCTCCTGCCTCAGCCTCCTGAGTAGCTGGGACTGCAGGCATGCGCCACCACGCCCAGCTAATTTTTTATATTTTTAGCAGAGACAGGGTTTTGCCATGTTGGCCAGGCTGGTCTCCAACCCCTGGCCTGAAGTGATCCACCCACCCTGGCCTCCCTAAGTGTTGAGATTTAGGCATGAGCCACTGTGCCCGGACTGAAATAAGGACTTTAAACATAATACCATTGTTACACTTAAATAATTCCATAACATCATGAAGTTTTGCCAGTCACTATCCATATTTCCTTTTTTTTCTTTTTAAAAAATATTTTGCCTGTTTGTTTTGCAAATGAAAATCACACAGAGCAAGTGGTTGATACCTCTTTAGTCTATTTTAATCTTTAAGTTCTCCCCTATTTTTCTTCCTTTTGCAGGTTAGTTGAAGAAACCATACTGTTGTGTTACACAGCCCAGTCTCAGTACTACTGATTACATCATTACAGTTTCCTTTTAATTTTTTTTTGAGATAGAGTGCTACTCTGTTGCCCAGGCTGGAGTGTAGTGGCACAATCTTGGCTCACTGCAACCTCTGCCTCCCAGGTTCAAATGATTCTCCTGCTTCAGCTCCTCAAGCAGCAGGGATTACAGGCATGCGTTACCACATCTGGCTAAGTTTTGCATTTTTAGTGGAGATGGGGTTTTGCTATGTTGGCTAGGCTGGTCTTGAACTCCTGACCTCAAGTGATCCACCAACCTGGGTCTCCCAAAGTGCTGGGATTACAGGCGTGAGCCACCACGCCCAGCCTGGTTTTATTTATAAATATACTCGTACTGGTTTAATAGAGCCTTGCTCAGGTTTAGGTTCAATGGCACAATGCACTAGTGATTGTATTGTGCTTCCTCTAATGGAAGTCTAATGGAATCAGGAAGTGTAATGGTCATAAAGTCTGGTTGTCTGTCTTCTGTGATGCTAACAGCCATTGGTACTTATTGGCTAACTCTATTTGTTAGGGGTTGAAAGACGGTGGTATTTATAATACTTTATTCCTTATTTATTAGCTTTTATTAGCTAGAATCTGTCCAAAAAAATAACCTCTTTCTATTAACTCTTGGTTACTCTGCAGTTTATGGTTTATATGGGAAAGACAGAATAAATGCTTAATTCTTTCCTTTTTTATTTCAAGACAGAGTCTTGCTCTGACATCCAGGCTGGAGAACAGTGGTGTGGTCATGGTTCACTTCAGCCTCAACCTCCTGGGCTCAAGTGATCCTCCCACCTCAGTCTCCAGAGTAGCTGGGACCACAGGTGTACCACCACCTCTGGCTAAGTTTTAAATTTTTTTTATGGAGACAGGGTCTTACAATGTTGTCCAGGCTGGTCTCAAACTTCCGGGCTCAAGCAATCCCCTGCCTCAGCCTCCCAAAGTGTAGGGGATAACACGCATAAGCTACCATATCCAGCCAATACTTTAATTTTCAAAATAATGTATTGGCTCTCTAGTATCGTGAAAAGGTAATCAATTTGGTTTTTAATATCACTGCAAATTCATTAACATGAGCCTATTTTATGAGTTTCCATTGTTTTCAGTTAATTATCTCGACTGATGCTCAAATTATCCCATTGTTGGCTATAGGAGCCCTTTCTTGAGCATTCATGACCTGGCCCATGGTCTTCTGTAGCTTGTTTCCTGGTGTGACAAGATGTTCCAGGCTACCTTGTATATTTCGTGCCCCACAGTCATTCTTCATGGATCCCCTGTTCCTTCTGGCAGGTAACAGTGTTTGGAGACCACAGTCTGGGTATCAGGGACACTTGCTGTAGGGTAACTGTCATTTCTAGGACTTTTCCAGCAGACAGAGTTAGAAAGTGGTGTTTTGATTCTTTTTGAGGTGGAGTCTTGCTCTGTCACCCAGGCTGGAGTGCAGTGGTGCCATCTTGGTTCACTGCAAGCTTCGCCTCCCGGGTTCAAGTGATTCTCCCACCTCTGCCTCCAACTCTTGAGTAGCTGGGACTACAGGCACTTGCCACCACACCTGGCTAATTTTTGTATATTTAGTAAAGATGGGGTTTCGCCATGTTGGCCAGGCTGGTCTCAAACTCCCGACCTCAGATGATCACCTGCCTTAGCCTCCCAAAGTGCTGGGACTAGAGGCGTGAGCCACCATACCTGGCCAGGAAGTGGTATGTTTTTTTTATTTTTATTTCTTGAGACTGAGTCTCGTTCTGTCGCTCTGTTGCCCAGGCTGGAGTGCAAAGATGCAATCTTGGCTCACTGAAACCTCTACCTCCTGGGTTCAAGTGATTCTTCTGCCTCAGCCTCCCAAGTAGCTGGGACTATAAGCATGCACCACCACACCCGGCTAATTTTTGTATTTTTAGTAGAGATGGGGTTTCACCATGTTGGCCAGGCTAGTAAGTGGTATTTTTTTAAAGGATAAAATATAACCTTAGTTCATACCAACACTTACATTAATGATTCAGACACAGGACCATAGGACTTTTGATTAGCTACACTTATTCTTTTGTCTGTGTTTTCTTTCTCCTACCAATTCCATTTCTCAGTGATGCTAACATAAATACTTCTTTGTTTTATCCCACAACACACTCAATAATTTCAGAATAACAATAGCAACACCACCATAAATAGTATCATTACTAAAACAGAGATGTATTTGCTGTAATTCATCTAAAGCATATTTTCAAATCAACGGAAATTCCTTTTGCATGGTTATGCCATCAACTGAATACAGTTTAATTTTGCTTTCGATTTTTGGAGGCTGCTTTTCTAAACCTTCATTTTGTTCTATAATTATGTAAAATATTTATATGGCTTCAAAGTCAACTTTACAAAGAAATTCATATTCCAAGAAGAATTCATATTCTAACCTCTTTTTTTTCTTGAGAAAGATTCTCACTCTGGCACCTAGGCTGGAATACAGTGGTGCCATCTCAGCTCACTGCAACTTCTGCTTCCCAGGTTCAAACGAATCTCACAGCTCAGCTTCCTCAGGTGTATTCCACTATGGCCCAGTTATTATTATTATTTTTTTAAGTAGGGATGGGGTTTTGGCAGGCTGGTCTCAAACTCCTGTCTTCAAGTGATCCACCCACCTCAGCCTTCCAAAGTGCTGAGATTGCAGGTGTGAGTCACAGCTCCCAGCTCTAACGAAGCCTAACTTCGAGCCGGGCGCGGTGGCTCACGCCTGTAATCCTAGCACTTTGGGAGGCTGAGGTGGGTGGATCACATGAGGTCAGGAGTTCAAGACCAGCCTGGCCATCATGGTGAAACCCATCTTAAAAAAAAAAAAAGAAGCCTAACCTCTATTCTTTCCCTTCTAATTTGTTCCCTCCATTCCTCCCTTGGTAACCAATTTTTAATCTGACAGGTTTTTCTCTCCTAGACAAACAAATCATGTTATACCAATGATCCTCAAACTTGAGTATCAGAATTACCTGGAAGGCCTGTTAAAACAGAGATTGTTGGGTTTCTGACGTAGTGGGTCTTGGGGTAGGGCCTAGGAATCTGCATTTCTAAAGACTTCCCAAGTGACGTTGATGCAGTAGGTCCAGGACCACACTTCGGAAATGACTTTTATCCACTCCCTCCCCTGAGGAGTGTATAGTTGTTTTTTTGTTTCTTGTTTTTTGTTTTTTTTTTTTGAGATGGAGTCTCACTCTGTCGTCCAGGTTTGGAATGCAGTGGTGTGATCTCGGCTCACTGCAACCTTCGCCTCTTGAGTTCAAGTGATTCTCCTGCCTCAGGCTCCCAGCAGCTGGGAATACCAGTGCCTGCCACCACACCTGGTTAATTTTTTGTATTTTTAGTAGAGACGGGGTTTCACCATGATGGCCAGGCTGGTCTTGAACTCCCAACCTCAGGTGATCTGCCCACCTCGGCCCCCCAAAGTGCTGAGATTAAAGGCGTGAGCCACTGTGCCCAGCCGAGATATTCTTTACTGTTATTGCCTCACAGTGCTTCATTATGTAGACATACTGCAGTTGATTCAACCAGCTTATTGTATAAGGGACATTTGGGCTGTTTCTAGTCTATTGCAGTTACAAACATTACTGCAAAGAACAGTATTATGCTGACATGAATTTCTGTCAGTGTATCTCTAGAACAGATCTCTCGATGCAGGCTTGGTGGGTGAAAGGGTAAATTCGGATGCTCGAAGCATAGCCCACTTCCTCTCCATAGGGTCCGGGCCATTTTGCTTTTCTACAATTGTGAGAATGTCTGTTACCCCATGGCCTTGCTAACATTTCCAGCACTGTACCAAATTTTCAAGCATGGTATTTAAAAAAAAGCTAAATTAGTTGCCAACTTTTAAAAGTTGAAAGATATAAATATTTCAATTTCTAGCTTCTCCTGAAAAATGCGCCAGCCCTGGGCCTGCAGTTTCCCATGGCAATGAGCATCCCCAGGAGACCAGGAAAACACCTCGATTGCTATAGACTCCACCTGGGCCCCTTTGTGCATCTGAGTTCACTTACTGGCTCCTGAAGCCAGCCCTGGCTCCATGGATGAAAATGGCAGAGGGACTTGCTCAAGGTCTGTGAGTGAGTTAATGTACCAAATGGGGACTTTTCTCTGATTGGCTCACACTTACTGAGTTTCTTGCATTTTCTTTCCTGCCTCTTGCTATACTCAACCTGGAATTGAACAGTATCAAGTTGGCTTTTCTTACATTTTGGGACCTGTAGGATCATTTGAAATACCAAATTAGAAAACAATAGTTTCAATGAAATAGGTTTACATTGCATAATATAGTTGACCTACTCACACCCAGCTATCATAAGACCTCGTGACTTCTGCACAATTGAATTTATGTGCATTTTGTGACATCATGGCTCTATCCCTATTTTAAATTGGAAGGTTTTGATTTAAATCCGCTATATATCCTTAATTGGAATTAAATGCAAGTTTGCCCTTAGGTGTGGAAAGCTCTGTGGACCTTACAAATGATGATTTCACACAAAAATCAACAGCTCCTAGTTAGTTAAATCCTTACATACCATTAGTTATTAAATATGCCACCCCAAATCCACTGAAGGATTTAGGGGAATATGTTTTACAAATATATACAAATTATAAGTAAAGATATTTCCTGGCCAGCCACAATGGCTCAAGCCTGTAATCCCAGCACTTTGGGAGGCCGAGGCAGGTGGATCACGAGGTCAGGAGTTCAAGACCAGCCTGGCCAAGATGGTGAAACCTCATCTCTACTAAAAATACACAAATTAGCTGGGTGTGGTGGCGAGCACCTGTAATTCCAGCTACTCAGGAGGCTGAGGCAGAGAATCACTTGAACCTGGGAGGCAGAGTTGCAGTAAGCCAAGATCGCATCACTGCACTCCAGCCTGAGTGACAGAGCGAGACTCTGTCTCAAAAAAAAAAAAAAAAAAAAAAAAAAAAAAAATCTTTAAAAAAAAAAAAAAAAAAAAAAAAAAAAAGATATTTCCTTCTTGTTCTTCAAATCTTTCAAGTTGTAATTAGAGAGATGAAAAAGCCAAAATATGACATAATCAGTGCTTGACCAATCAAACACATGGGTCCCTCAAATTTTATTGAATAGGTAGCCACAGTAAAGCAGTATATGTGATTTTAGGGTTTCTTCTGCCACAGGGTCCTCCTTTCCCTCTCTGATTCTAAGAAGTTTTCACTGGACACTACAAGAAAGACTTAATGTGTAAATAGCATATGGATAAGCTAACTTTGACTTAAATTCACTCTAATGATATGACTATCCAATATCCACACTTCCTTGAGGATAATTTCAGTAAGTGGGTGGCACATATGCATGCTTGTGTGTGCGTGTGCTCGTGTGTGTGTGTGCATGTGGGTGTGTGTGGATGCTTGTGTGTGTGTGCATGTGTGTGCATGCTCGTGTGTGTGCATGTGTGTGTGTGCATGTGCGTGTGTGTGTGCATTTGTGTGTGTGCATGTGCATGTGTGTGTGCACACACACATGCTCACTCCCTGGGCTCTAAAAGAAGGCGGCACCAACAGAGAGAGAGCCAGACAGTGAGGGAGAGGAGGCAACTAAGGGAATGTTGAGGTTCTAAGGACAGACTTTGTTCCCCTTCTAAACGTTGCCCTGGGTCAGCCTTGCTGCCAGTCAAGATGAGGGATGGATGTGAGGGTGGAGGTAAAGGCAGCAAAGTGGGCCATTCTAGGTGTTTCCAGAGACCTAAAACAGACAAATATTTACTGGGAGGTTTGGCTTGCCTAGTAGGAAACTTTAATTTCTGTCCTTCGAGAGAACCGTGGGTTCATTCTTCCATGAGCACCAGGTAAAAAGCAACCATGTTCTCCATTTGTCGACAAGGATTTTGGTAACCTACACATACCACGACAGTAATCAAGGTCAAAGATGAATCTCTGTGCAAGCCTCAGTGGTTCAGATAAAAGCCGAAGTCAACCGCCAGCTTCACCTCTTTCATTAATGGCCTCCCAATTAAAGCAATTTTCCATTCCTCCTTAGAGTTGAGCTGCGTGTTGTGTTTCAGAAGACGTAACATCTTGTAAATGTCAGGGTGCTGAGTGAAAGGCAGGCGGTGCCTAGCCCAGCACTCCCTCACCATCCCATTTCCAGGCGAAAGTGCGAGTGCTTAAGTCAGTCTTCTAATTAAACTTGGCAATATTACAATGAAAAGGAAGATTTGGGAGTTGGCAACATGGCACATAAACAAACTTTTATGTGAATAATTAAGCGAGAGCTACGCATACGCTGGAACATCTTTAATCAACTTGTGATTAGTTGCCAGCGAAGGCCCAAGCGTTTCCGGAAGCTTCTACGTTGTTTATGTGCTGTGGTTATTTTAACATACCTCCTCTGAAATACTCAGCATATCTTTTTACCCATTTCTCCGTCTTTCATTTTTCTTCTTTTTTTTCAAAGCCCTGCCCAATTGTGACACCGGCAACTTGTGAAAAGGATTGTATGTGTACGCTTACACGTGTAAATGTGTGTGCGCAAACATTTTACATGTGAACATATACACACAAAGTCAGGAGAGTTTTATATATGAGCCCGCGGATTGCCTTTAAGGAACTTCGCTCCAATAAAACCCAGGGTGTTGTGTTTGGAAGCCATCCGGATGGATCTGCCGCCATCAGAAAGACCCTGTGGGACAATCCAGAGCCAGGTCAGACTGGAATGACCTCTCCCAGTTCACACCGGACTCCGGGGCTCAAAATGAAGTGCTAATTCCCAGTGGGTCTCAAAGCGTCGTCATGAACTTTTCTTAAACCTTCTTCAAACTACAACTGCAGAAACCACATGAAGGTTTGCTGCAAAACAATTTCGCTAAAGGCTTTCCAAACAAAAGCTGTTGAATGTTTAAGGGAATTTAAACAAGACCAGGATCTATATATACTAGGGAGCATACTGAGAAAGTAATGTAGGAAAGGCTCGTTGGGTATGTTTCAGAATTCCATCTCCTATTCGAGTTTGGAGCATGAGCTCAGGTCATTTAAGCTTTGAAAGTCAAATCCTTGTATTTTTCTAAACCATTGATGCATCTTAAGAAAACTGTAAAATAGTACATTTTTAAAATGTAGGAGATTAATCCTGCTTCTATCCTTCAAAAGATAATTATCTACATTAAAGATAATTATAGAGACTAGGCTAGTGCCACATATATTATACATAAAATATCTCGATTCTCTTGAAGTTTTTTTTCTTTCTTTTTTTTTTTTGAGACAGAGTCTCACTATGTTGCCAGGCACCAGGCTGGAGTGCAGTGGCACAATCTCGGCTCACTGCAACCTCCACCTCCCGGGTTCAAGCAATTCTCCTGCCTCAGCCTCCCCAGTAGCTGGGACTACAGGCGCACGCCACCACGCCCAGCTAATTTTTGTATTTTTTTTTAGTAGAGACGGGGTTTCACCATGTTGGCCAGGATGGTCTTGATCTCTTGACCTCGTGATCTGCCCGCCTCGGCCTCCCAAAGTGCTGGGATTACAGGCTTGAG
>NW_016107321.1:14001554-14003294 GCF_001604975.1 Cebus imitator
AGAATCTCTGCTCCTGTCCGGGTGTGGTGGCTCATGCCTATAATCCCAGCACTCTGGGAGGCCAAGGAGGGCAGACTGCCTGAGGTCAGGAGTTTGAGACCAGCATGGCCAACATGGTGAAACCCTGTCTCTACCAAAAATACAAAAATTACCCGGGTGTGGTGGTATGCACCTGCAGTCTCAGCTACTCAGGAGGCCGAGGCAGGAAAATCACCTGAACCTGGGAGGAAGAGATTGCGGTGAGCTGAGGTTGCACCATTGCACTCCAGTCTGGGCGACAAGAGTGAAACTCTGTTAAAAAAAAAAAAAGAGTATCTGCTCCTGAGTTATATCTTTGATATTTCCTCCCTTCCAGGTTTAAAGTTCTTTTTTTTTTGAGAGAGAGTTTCACTCTTGTTACCCAGGCTGGAGTGCAATGGCGTGATCTCGGCTTACCGCAACCTCTGCCTCCTGGGTTTGGGCAATTCTCCTGCCTCAGCCTCCTGAGTAGCTGGGATTACAGGTACGTGCCACCGTGCCCAGCTGATTTTTTGTAGTTTTAGTAGAGACAGGGTTTCACCATTTTGACCAGGATGGTCTCCATCTCTTGACCTCGTGATCCACCCGCCTCGGCCTCCCAAAGTGCTGGGATTACAGGCGTGAGCCACCGCGCCCGGCTCAGGTTTAAAGTTCTTATTACTCACATGTTGGATCTCCTGGTCTGAGATTCTAAGTTTCCTTATTCTTCCTCTTCTACTCTCTTCCTGTTTATTGCTCCTTTTTTTTTTTTTTTGGTTGGGGGAGACCTCTACACTATTTCCCATTTCTTTTTTGTCCTTTTTCCATTTCTTTTATTGATTTTTTGTTTGTCTCTACCATCGGATTTTCAATTTCAAAGATTTTTTTTTAACATGCATTTTGGATGTTTCTTGCTTATGCTTCTGTTCTTATTTCATGGGTGCAAAATCTTCCCTTATTTCCAAAGATGCCATGATGATGATGATGATAATGATTTTGTACTTTTCTTTCCTGTTCTTTGTTTTCTACTGAGCTCCCTTTTTGATGATTTTAGCTTCTCTCTTTCATGTTAGATATTATTCTCAAATTCTGAGTATCTTCATTTGTCCTTTCATATTTGAAAGACAGCCACAACGTCAATGGAGTTTATCATGTGGTGTTCCTCATTCCAAGGCAGTGGTCTGAAACTTTCGGTGTCAGAACCTGTTTATACTCTTAAACAATTTAGTGAGAAGAGTAGCATTGTTTCCTATTTTTGCAAATTTTAACTCTAACTTAATAGAACATAGCTGGATTCTTACATCTGTTTCTGCACTCAATCTGTTGTAATCTGTTGTTTTGGTTGAAGTATACAGGAAAAAAATCCAGCCTTACACAGCACATCACTGGAAAAGGGAGGAGTATTTTAGTAGCCTTTCTGATAAGTATAGATATCTTTCATAGCACACTAATATCCTTCATAGTACACTGAAACTCAGCAAGTGGTAATGGATTAAAGGCCTGTTTGAGTCTGACACCATAACAATGCACTATACTGTAACTTTATTTTATTTTTATTATTTTTTTGAGGCAGAGTCTTGCTCTCTTGCCCAAGCTGGAGTGCAATGATGTAATCTCAGCTCACTATAACCTCTGCCTCCCAGGTTCAAGTGATTCTCCTGCCTCAACCTCCCAAGTTTCTAGGATTACAGGTGCCCACCACCATGCCCAGCTAATTTTTGTATTTTTGTTTTGTTTTGTTTT
>NW_016107321.1:14005429-14017222 GCF_001604975.1 Cebus imitator
AGGACTGCATCATTGTGAATAATGCACAACTGCACATGTGCACCAGGACTGCATCAGTG
This sequence comes from Cebus imitator, assembly GCF_001604975.1. Taxonomy (NCBI): domain Eukaryota; kingdom Metazoa; phylum Chordata; class Mammalia; order Primates; family Cebidae; genus Cebus; species Cebus imitator. The sequence goes on from NW_016107321.1 coordinate 14,005,489, forward strand.
TGACTAATGCACAACTGCACATGTGCACCAGGACTGTATCAGTGTGACTAAGGTGAAATTTCACATGTATACCTGGAATGCATCAGTGTGGCTAAGGTGTACCTGCACTTGTGCACGAGGAGGAAGAAATAACTCACAGATTGTGTTTTGTATTCAAAACTAAATTAGAGTCATCTTGCCTTTAGGATTTGGATATTTTCTCTTTTCCTGTAGTAATTATTCTAAATATTTTCTCCTTTTTGAGAAGGACTGTTAAAACAATTATAAAGTTTCCTACTTGAGCTCAGGTGCCTTAGTTGGGTGGGAAATGAGAGGAAACACTGTTCTCATTTACAGAACATACCACATGTGAAGCTTTTCTGAACCCTGATGTGAACTTTGAGGCAGGAATTATATTATGACCTTGAATCTTCTATCCCTTTACACTGAGAGAGATTGGAGGATGCAGCCCCTCCCCTTCCGGTCTGCAGGATTCTCAGCAGCACTTCCCTTTCCCATTGCCTAATCAGCTGGCATTTTAACCCACTGCATCCACAGACACATGTGCAGGGAAGAGAAATTACTGCAATAATTTCACTCATACTTTCCAGGCACTGGTCTGGAAAAGTCCAGTTGAAAAAAAGTGTGGGTAAAAATATCTCTACCATTGTACAGAAGTCAGACATTTTGGTGGTATGGAAATACACTAGAAAAGAAAACGATTCCACCTTCCTTTGCCTTGCTGTTTTATGTATCCCATGATTTCACTCCCTAAATTACAATCAAGGAGAAGAAAAAGCGTGGCCCAAAGAATTTCTTTTGTCTTCAGATATGTGTTAGTTGCTCTGTAAAGTCCCCCTCAGACAAAATTAATTGCACATTCCTCAGCATTCTCAAAGCATTCTGTTTCTTCCTTGATTATGTGACTTATTGCCTCTGTTGTACAATGGTGTCATTCATCCTTAGACTATTAGACTAGTCCATGGTTTCATACAGAGTAATGACTCAACATAGGTACACTGAATAAAGAAAAGAGTTGAAGGAAAAAGGGGAGTTTTACTCTGATCTTCTGAGGGAGGGAGGGAGAGAGCTTGGATGATTTTAATCTGCTAAGAAACAACCGAATGTCTAAAAACAGACGTTCAATGTGGAAGAATGATCTTTATTTCCTCACTCTTCATTCTTAAAGGAAGACTCAAATTGCAAATTGCAGTTTACGTTTCTGTATGCCAAGAGAGGGCTACTTTCTTCTTTCTGTCTCTCTCTTTTTATTTTTTTTTTTTAGTTATACAAAATAAATGCATTTGATACTTTAGAAGTTGGCATTTCTTTTTGGTTTGCAGTAAAATACTGGATTTTAGGCAGCTAGTTCAAATGAGAAAAGTGGTTTCTTTGGACTAACCCAGTTTCCTGACCTCGTGGTTATTTATTCCAGACACCAAACAGAGACTTAAATTTCTAGGTTACCATGGGAATTTTAAGAGAAAGAGATATTTGGGTAACAAAAAGAACACAAAAATAAAGTTTCGATTGTATTCCAAAACATTTCATGACAGATTTTGTGAAATAGCAATTTAAATCTAGTCATATACCAAAAGCAAACAAAGATAGGACAAGGAAAGAAATTATATTCTACTGTCATTTATGAACATGCCTGAAAAAATTCTTCTACAAATATAAATAAATTGGGCTGGGCACAGTGGCTCCCTCCTGTAATCCCAGCACTTTGGGAGGCTGAGATAGGTGGATCAAGGAGCTTGAGACCAGCCTGCCCAACATGATGAAACTCCGTCTCTACAAAAACACAAAAATTAGCTGGGTGTGGTGGCATGTGCCTGTAGTCCCAGCTACTTGAGAGGCTGAGGCAAGAGAATCGCTTGAATCTGGGAGATAGAGGCTGCAGTGACTCAAGATCACACCACAGCACTCTAGCCTGAGTGACAGAGTGATACTGTCACAAAAAAAATAAACAAAAATTTTTAAAAAATTTAAATGAATCAGTGCCTAAATATACAAAACATCATGACTGGGTAGGGTTTATTCTACTAATTTTACATATGATTCAAATCATAATCCCTATTAATAATATTTACCACATTATGAATTGAAAGAGTAAAACTGTATGCTAACTTTATTAAAGACATATCAAGCATTGAATAAAATTCAGTATTTACAATAAAATCTTAGCAAAATAGGACAAGTGTTTGTCTAAAACCACAGCAAACATCACATTTAAGGGTAAAATATTCCTGCTAAGGCCAAAAAAAGGATAAGGATGCCAACATCTAAACAATATTGTATAGGAAGACTTACCCAAAGCAATAAGACACGAAAAAGACAATAAAGGGTAGAAAGAGGAAAAGAAAATTTTCTACAAATTTTATAGTACTATAAAAGATGACAAAAAAGCTTCCTCCTCTTCACACATCATTATCTACACAGAAATGCAAGAGATCTATGAACCATTCTTAAGCAGGAAAGTTGAGAAAGTTTGTTACAGTACTGACATATAAAAAAATCAAAAGCATTGCTAGATGAGAATAACAGCCAAATTTCAAAAAAGGAAAAAATGTTCTAGTCCAAATAACATCAAAAGCTATAAGTATCTAGGAATAAAGTTTTAAAAGTTACATGTATGAAAAAAACATCAAAGTTGCATGTATGAATGTGATGGAGAAATTACATTATCAGAAGAAATTTTAAAAGGCTTGATTGAAGACATATATGTTTATGTATGGAATGACACTAATGTAAAGATGGCAATTCTGTTGAAATTAATCTATAAATTTTAATGCAATTTCAATAAAAATCCCAATAGAGTAGTTCAAGGAAATAATAAATTAAAAAAAAAAAAATCCCTTGACAGTGCAGAGTCCAAGAAAAGCTAAGCCAGTGTTGAAGAAGAGCAACGTGGGCTTGATCATCAAAACTGTGTGGTATGGGACAAGAATGGGTGGGCCAGTGAAAGAGAGAACACAGAGCCTAGAAACATCCGCGTAAGTCTTTTTTTTTTTTTTTTTTTTTTTTTTGAGATGGAGTCTTGCCTGTCGCCCAGGCTGGAGTGCAGTGGCATGATCTTGGCTCACTGCAACCTCCGCCTCCTGGGTTCAGGCGATTCTCCTGCCTCAGCCTCATGAGTAGCTGGGATTACAGGTGTGACCACCACGCCCAAAAATACAATAATTTTTGTATTTTTAGTACAGACAGGGTTTTGCCATGGTTTCACCATGTTGGTCAGGCTGGGCTTGGGCTACTGACCTTGTGATCCACCCGCCCCGGCCTCCCAAAGTGCTGGGATTATAGGCGTGAGCTACTGTGCCCGGTCCACAACTTATTTTCAAATAAAGCCCAATTAAATTTAAAAGACATGTCTCATGGTAGGAGATATTTCTACCTCACATAATCTACAAAGATACTATCCAGAATTCATCAAGATCTCCTATACAAGAAAAAGAAATATCCCAATGGAACAATGGGCAATGGACATGAGCCAGGAAATTGCAAAAGAGAGCAAAGTGGCCAACAAGAAAAGATGCTCAATCTTACCTCAATTGGCAAAATGCAGAGACAGATCATCCCCAATGGCTATTACATAGCAGTTAAACGAACTAGAGCTATAAATCCCCAAAACAATGTTGAGTGAAAATAAGCTGTAAGTTGGCACCATGTATGCCATATTTGAAACAGGTGAAAGCATGTGACTTCTTTTATTTTTTGAGACAGGGTCTCACTCTGTTGCCTATTCTGGAGTGCCATGGTGCCATGATAGCTCACTGCAGTCTCAAACTCCTGGGCTCTAGCAACCCTCCTGCCTCAGTCTCCTGCGTAGTAGGACCATGGGCATGTGCCATCATGTTCTGCTAATTTTTTGATTTTTTATAGGGATGGGATCTCACCATGTTGCCCAGGCTGGTTTCAAACTGCTCGGCTCAAGCAGCCCTCCCACAGCATGTTACACATTTTAAATAAATACTTGTCTATCTAGTGATGGCAACAGTACCATGCTTGGGAAAGAAACCCCAAGCTTTGGATAGCAGTTCCAGCACAGTTGTATACCAAGCCAACTTACACTGGCTTGCCTGAGCCAATTCTGCTCATCTCTTCTTAACTCCGTGTTCAGCGATGTTGTGTTAGTAACTTGAAATCTGCTGTGATGGGTGTTTATACCACAGAAATCAGCACAAATTCCAGATCCTAGCTTCCCCTTCCCCATGCTGGATAACTGGTTTACCAACACACCAGTGTGCCATTCTCCACAGAGCGGCATGTGACTAGGATGGGTATGTAAGTGGATTCAACATTATTTGAAATGCCTTTATGCATCCAACAAATTTTAAAGCAAATATAGCCCAAAGACAGGAGTAATATGATAAATGAGCCACACCCAACTCTTTCACAGAATGTCTTTCTGTGCTTTTCTGTATTTTGGAAATCTTTACTGAAAAAAGAGACCCAGTCAGTTGAATTTTTCAGGCCAGCATAATACCATTTCTTTATGCCCTCTCTAATTTTAGATTTAAGTCTTATCTAGTTGGCCACAATATTATTATATGATTTTGAAAAACTTGGACCTGAACTAATAGGAGCTGAAAGTTATTACTTCAAGCTCCAACCAAAGATTTGAAATTGATACACCCATTGATTGGTTGAATCCGGGAGGCGGAGGTTGTAACGAGCTGAGATTGCATCACTGCACTCTAGCCTGGGTGATACAGTGAAACTCTGCCTCAAAAAAAAAAAAAAAAAAAAAAAAAAAAAAAAAAAAAAAAAAAAAAGAAAAGAAAATAAAGAAAATAACAGAGACGTGATTGAGGAATATAAATCTCAGTCATCCAATTCCGCAGACTGGGATCCATTGCAAAGATCCCTTCTTGCTAACTTGTTCACTCATTCATTCATTTATTTCAGACAGAGTCTCACTCTGTTGCACAGGATAGAGTCACTTATTTATTTGAGACAGAGTCTCACTCTGTTGCCCAGGATGGAGTGCAGTGGTGCAATCTCGGCTCACTGCAACCTCTGCCTCCCGGGTTCAAGTGATTCTCCTGTCTCAGCCTTCCAAGTAGCTGGGATTACAGGCATGTGCCACAACATCCAGCTAATTTATTTTTGTATTTTCAATAGAGATGGGGTTTTGCCATGCTGGCCAGGCTGGTCTCAAACTCCTGACCTCAAGTGATCTGCCCACTTCGGCCTCTCAAGGTGCTGGGATTACAGGTGTGAGCCACCGGGCCTGGCCTCATTCTTATCTTTCTTTAAATTAGGAGACACATGAAGATTTAAACTCCAGGATTAAAAGCCCCTCCTGGAGTAAGCCACAACTTCATGAAACATGCCTGAGAAGCAGGGCTCTACTCTGGCAGGAGGGCACATGGCTAAATGCCTGGGGTTTGGAGTCAGAGAGGCTCAGATGATGCATATGAAGTAAAAATGCACCTAGTGCTCTATGGCCTCTGGTATGGAGCAAGCACTATAAATATGCCTTACCATCAACTCACAGCCAAACCACAGAAGACCTAGGCCAGGGGCCTCCCGGGACCTAGCCCTCTTGCCTTTTTCTAAGTCAGAAGGCATTAGTGGGCTCTGAAACTAGAAACTTCAGGGGCACACAGGATTTTATCATCAGCGACTGCGCCATGAGGGCCGGCTTTCACACCAGCACATTACAAGTAGTCTCTGGATTCTCTAACTCAGTTTTTATGCCCTTCCTCTATTTTCTGTTTAGTTTGTTTATTTTATCTAGACTGTGTATCTCAACCACGGCTGCACTTTCCAAACACTTGAGGACCTTTGCAAAGTTCTGATGTTCTGGCCTCACCTCGACCAACGAGTCAGAATTTCTGGAGGTAGGATCCAGTTTCCCAGGTGATTCCAGTGTATAGCCTGGGCTGAGAAACACTGATGCAACATTAACAGACTGTTTTTCGAAGTCTAACTGAGTCAAACAAAAAAAGTGCTGTTCTAACACTGATACTTCCTACACCCTAGGCTTTCAGAATGAAAGGATAAGGCGTTTCAAATCAAGGAACATGTCTCCCAGAGGCCAGGCTTGTGCGAGGTGTTGGGATTCAAGGTTGGCCAAGGAGACGTGAAGCCTGCCTTCAAGGAGCTCACATTTAGCAATTTTGGTAAGCCGAGATGGGTAGGACTGAGCTTGCATTTACAGCTGAGTCACAGAATGACAGGGCATTGCAGAATGTGATGACGGGAATTCGCCATCACATAATCAAGAGCATCACTAGCGTATATTTTGGTATTTCCTCTGTGCTGGCACTTTCAGTTTATCAGGTCATGGGAGCTTCACCACAACCACAGGAGGGAGATTTTCCTACTATTTCCATTCCTTCCTTCAATAAACATTTGGATACCTCCTGTGGGCCAGACACCATTTCAGACATTTGGACGGTAAAAGAACAGACTCCTGTCCTTATGGCACAAGTGTTTTGTGAGTCAGGGTGGAGAGGAAAGAAACAACAGGCACAATGTAAACGTCAATCAGATAGCCCGTTAGAAATTGATGAGCGCCATGAGAAAAAGGAAAAGTGGAGGGGGTAAGGTATGTGTGGAGACTCAGGGAGCCTCAGTGAGAAGAAGGATTTGAGCAAAGACTTGACATACCGGAGTTAGTTCATTTCATTCCATTTGCAGATTCACCCAACACATACAGGTGGCTTTGCTGGGATGCAAACTCACATAGGTTGAACACCAGCTTCTGTGCCCTTAACCAGCCTACTAACTTGTCCATCCATCCTTCTGTCCATCTGTCCTTCCTTCCCTCTTTCTTTCTCCCCTTTCTCCCCTCTTCCTTCCTTTTCTTTTCTTTCTCTCTGTCTTTCTCTCTCTCCCCCTCCTTTCCCCTCTCTCTCTGTCTCTTTCTTTCTTTGATGAAGTCTAGCTCTATCACCCTGGCTAGACAAATTGCAGTGGTGTAATCTTGGCTCACTGCAACTTCCACCTCATGGGTTCAAGCGATTCTCCTGTCTCAGCCTCCTGAGTAACTGGGATTACAGGTGTACGCCACCACACCTGGCTAATTTTTATATTTTTAGTAGAGATGGGGTTTCACCATATTGTCCAGACTGGTCTTGAACTCCTAACCTCAGGTGATCTGCCCATGTCGGCCTCCCAAAGTGCTGGAATTAAAGGTGTGAGCCACTATGTACCCCCTGAGTTTTCTTTCAAGAAGCATTAATATAATAACTTATTTATTCACCGTCTTGTTTGCTATTATAATTTTCTAGCCTAGTATCTGCTACATACTTACATTTTTAATTAACTGATTGAAATTATCAATTCAATTGAATTAATATGTCATGATTTGAAGTATGTATTGTGTTTACTGCATCCAGCCCACTCCCCAGGTAGAAGAAAAGTTATAGAAAATGCAGTGTAGCTGGGGATCCTGGAGACTGAGCAAGTGTGTATTCTTAGGTGTCCTGTTCACGTCATGTTGCAGAAGAAAAGATGTCACTGCCCTGCCAGGGCAAATAGGTTTCTTCTGAGCCAGGAGGAGGGAGACAGAAAATATGGAATACACGTGAGACACATAAGGAAATAAAGATGCTTCTAAGTAGAAAGCTTCATGGCACAAAAGCCCACAAAAATGTATGAGGCTGAGTCAGGGGTTACAGGTAAAGTTTTCTTAGGCTGCATTCATTTGAGAAATTTTTATAATGTTTCTATGTAAGAATGATCTTTTGAATATTAACTTACCTATTGAAGCGGTAGATATCCTGTATGTTTCCAAAAAGGGCTGATCTTTCTTCGGTCCCCATGAGAAGTTTTGTTTGGTCCCTGATGCAGTCAAGGTAATCCTATGAGATCAATGAGAAGGATGCCTTAAACACTCCTGTCCTTTCCAAGTCATCTTTAATTATGCCTACTGAATCTTTAATATCTGTTTCGAGTCATTATTATGCTAATGTGCTCATTAACTCTGAGAGCACACAGTTGCTCTCTTATTACTGGCCCTAATACTCACCTATTTATAGAATGAAGAGTTTTAGCAAAGAGAAAGCATGTAGCATACATTCCTTGTTTGTTTGTTTTTGAGATGGAGTCTCGCTCTGTTGCCTGGCTGGAGTGCAATGGCACAATCTCAGCTCACTGCGACCTCCACTTCCCAGGTTCAAACGATTCTCCTGCCTCAGCCTCCCGAGTAGCTGGGATTTACAGGCTGTGCCACCACGCCCAGCTTATTTGAATTTTCAGTAGAGGTGGGGTTTCACCATGTTGGTCAGGCTGGTCTCGAATTCCTGACCTGGTGATCTACCTGTCCCAAAGTGCTGGTTAGGCATGAGCCACCACGCCCGGCCTGAGTATGGTACACATTCTATCTACCTCCAAAATATATTAGAGCTTCCCTAGATGGGTGCCACAATGACCACCGTGCCAATTCTGTCCGTTTTGGCATAACCACATTGTCCGCTGCTTCCTTGACTGATGTGTATGATAAAAACATACTTTAAAATTCATATAGTGAAAAACCAGAAATAAAAATTCTGAACTGAAAGAACTGTTTTAAACATAACCTCTGGGTCACAAAACTATCTGTTGTTAAATTATAGAACCAAATTCTTTTTTCAAATATCAACTTACTTTTTTTAAGTGAAAAAAATAAGTGTATAACTTACTTTTTTGCTCTCTGCTATGCTGTTAATGAGCCCAAAAACTCTCAATTGATTTTGTATGTTTTAACACAGAAACAGCTCCCACACAAATCTGCTGTGGATTCAGACCCGTAATGGGTTAAACTGATGTGGCTAAGAAGCAATTTGAACTGCTGAGAAAGAGGAAGGCCGCTTTCTGCCCCTTGTGTGCTAAAGAGTTCATAACTGAGTGTTCCCTTTTCCCTAGCAAGACTTGAAAAAGGATTCTGTAGGAGGCAAGAAAACAATAAAGAAAAAAGTGAAAACAGCTGAAATAACGTAAAATAAAAAATAAATACAGTCCTTGCCCGAGGCTGAACAATGAAGTATGGCTCCCTCCCAAACGTAACATGGTGATCTGCAGCATTTAGAGGAAGTAACCTTGTGAAAAGTCAACCAGACCATGAAAATCCCAGCACACAGCCACATTCCAATGTCCCACAGCAAACACAGTCGTATTTAGATGCGGCTAGAGAAAGGAGAAGCTGAAATGTCAGAACCATCAGCTAATTGTTTCTTACACCTTCTAGTAGTCCACCTTCATTCTCTCATGTTCTTTAGGTTCCTCCAATGCAAAACAGGCAGGGCTTTCATCGTAAACTTTCTCAAGTAGCACATTTCACAGTTTGCATCAAATCAGGTTTCATTCTAGTTCTTTCATGCTAAAATCACTGTCACGCATGAACCAATGTTCATAAACCCTTTTCAAAACAAGCTTGTGGTAACAGCTTTTCTTGAGAAAGTAGTCACCTCAGTAAGAAACTAGATTCAAAAAGTTTAAGAGTAGTTGGCATTAAAATCCCCAAACAGCTTGGCCTGTTCCCCTTACTGTTATAAATGGAACAATCATAAGAGCTTGAGTACCTGCATAGGATAGACAGGCCCAAATAAGAAAAACAAAAGGAGCCCAGAACTGCAAGAATGGTACACTGTGAACAACACATAAAACCTATACTCCCGCAAAAATAAATAAATATTCATCGAGATTTCTGTTAAATTACACAGGTGCAAAGGGATGGACTGACAACGTGGAGTGAATGCTTGTATTTAACAGCAGCTTAAGAGTTTGCTGGACATTTTGGCATACTGTATACAAAATTAAGAAGGTGAAACAGGAGGATGTGGATGGGCACTAGCCACACCAATGTGGCAGGATGAGGGGCAGGCAGAGGTGACAGATGCAAGCCACAACATTTACCTGGCTGACTTCAGAGGCTCCGCAGTGGGGCTTAAAGGGAGAATGAACAACCCTTTCTCTCACTTCAAGTGTGAAGCTTGCTCATTTGCAGAAACTTGATACTAAATTCTTCATGTGAGAGAAAGATTGAGTAAAGGGGCTTAAAGAATTTCATTTGGGGTTAGAGACAAAGAACCATGGCCTGCATCCAACAACTGATGGCCCCTCTCCAGCTCTAAGAGTTTCAAAAATCTCTGACTCTACAGTAGAGAAACTAAATTTTAAAAGTTGCTTGTTTTCAGAAATTATTGAGAAAACAGATCGTGAGGAGTCCACATTTTTGTGGGCCACTCTAGAAAACAGATCAAAGTTGTATGGTCATAACTTGCTCCCCCCACTGATCAGAAGAAAGTCTTTTAAATTTGATACTTTAAACCTAGACTATTTCCTGAAAACTACTGTGGCATGCCCTGCATTTGCAGCTGTAATCATCTGTAGCCAAAATGAGTGGTTCGAAGCTCAGTGATAATAACAGTTCATCCTGTGCTATAAATGACAGAGTAAGGACACCAACAAAATTTATTAGAGCCTGTCATTCTGCTTATTAATTTTATTGGCTTTTATGTAAACACCTGTGGTTACCCTACTGTTAACGGCTATGAAGCATCAATTTAAAACTTTTGCACTGAGGCCAGGCACGGTGGCTCACATCTGTAATCCCAGCACTTTGGGAGGCCGAGGCGGATGGATCATGAGGTCAGGAGTTCAAGACCAGGCTGGCCAACATGGTGAAACTCCGTTATCTACTAAAAAATACAAAATTATCTGGGCATTGGTGGCTCGTGCCTGTAATCCCAGTTACTTGGGAGGCTGAGGTAGGAGAATTGCTCGAACCAGGAACCCAGGAGGTGGAGGTTGCAGTAAGCCGAGATCACGCCACTGCACTACAGCCTGGGCTACAGTGTGAGAGAGACTCCATTTCAAAAAACAAAAACAAAAACAAAAACAAAACACTTTTGCACTGAAAACAATTACTCTGCAAGAGGATCAATGAATTTACTCTACTTTGGTGAGGGAAGGAGCAGAGAGTTAACACACAAAGGGGCTTTTTACCATTTGAATGATTTTCTGTGATTTAAAATTTCCCCCATTTATTTTCTCATCAGTTTATGTCCTTAAGATCTCTACCATTGTAAGATTTGCACACGAGGGTCCTCCTCTAACTTCTTCATTCCTTGTAATGTCTGTTATTGAAATATCCAAGCAGATATTGAATCTGAGTTAGTTCTATTCAAAGTATGGGAGGTGGCAGGAGCCGATTTGCAAACTGTTTGCTGCTGATCTACACGGAGAGAAGTACAGACATCAGGTGAGCACGTAGAACTCTTTACAGTAGTTTACCGAATGATTTAATATCTGTTGAACCTAATAATAAATTTGTGCTTGTATTTTATATATCTTACTCTTCCTCTAACTTTTCCAGTATTCGTTTTATAAAGTGTATTTTACAAAAGAATTGGGAGTGACAGACGGAAAGAAAACACACACACCTGCCCCTCACCATGGACAGTTTGCAAAGCTCTGATCTACATAACCATCCAGAAGCGACATGCTGTAGAAAGAACTGAGACAGAAGGCAAATTCAGCGCCGTTGGGAGCTTACCTTATTTCTGAGATCCCAGAAATACTTTAGTTAATGGCTCCTTCACTTCCCTTTTTCCTCTGATATCACATTAAAATGCTTTTTTGCTTGTTTGTTTTTTGAGAGTAAGTCTTGCTCTGTCACCCCGGCTGGAGGGCAGTGGCACAATCTCGGCTCACTACAACCTCCAACTCCCAAGTTCAAGCAATTCTCCTGCCTCAGCCTCCCAAGTAGCTGGGATTACAGGTGTGTGCCACCATGCCCAGTTTATTTTTGTATTTTTAGTAG
>NW_016107321.1:14017677-14019955 GCF_001604975.1 Cebus imitator
AGACAGCCTCGCTTTTTTGCCCAGGCTGGAGTGCAGTAGCATGATCTCAGCTCACTGCAAACTCCACCTTCTGGGTTCAAACAATTCTCCTGCCTCAGCCTCCCTGAGTAGCTGGGATCACAGGCTTGCGCCATCATACCCGGCTAATTTTTATATTCTTAGTGGAGACAGGGTTTTACCATGTCGGATAGGCTGGTCTTGAACTCCTGAACTCAGGTGATCCACCTGCTTCGGCCTCCCAAAGTGCTGGAATTACAGGCATGAGCCACTGTGTCTGGCCCTGGGAAACAATCTTTTTTCATTTCTTTAACTTCTCTACCTTTTCTAGAAAGTAGTCTGTTTATCCAAAAACTTGCCTTCCAAATTTATGTATTACATTGGGATGCCTCTGAAGCTAGAAAAACTTACGTGTGTATAGTAATTTACAGTTTAAAAGCACATTAACATTCATTTATAGAAACCTTCCTCCCATCTTTTTATTTTGAGGATGTAAGAATGTGTGCCAGGTGCTGTTTTACAAGCTAGGAATTTTAAAAAAATGAATAAAACATGATCCCTTCCCCCAGAGCTCCCTGTCTCGTTGAAGAGCCACGTGTAAACAAATAAATAGAATACAGTGTTTTGGCAGCAAGACTGATAAATATTCAGTACACAAGAGAGGGCAGGAAGGGCGGAAGTGGTCAGTTCCAGGGAGGGGAGAGGCTTCACAGGGGTGGTGAGGGTGGAACTGAATCTTGAAGGATGGAGTTCTCAACACAGAGAAGGGAGGAAGGACACAACATCCAGGAGGCCAGAAATGGGTAAACGAAGGCACAGGGTAACAAGAAGAACATTAAAAGAAGTTGAAAAGGGCTAGATTTCGGGCTAGATTTCAGGCCAGATTTGTGGCCATGTCAGGGTTGAGACCAGCTGGACAGAGTGGGGTGTGAGCTGAACACAGAGACCCTCAAAGGTGGGGCTGCACTACTAGATGAGACTAAGTGAGGGCCGGTAATGCAGAACCTTCCATGCTACACAGACGATGGTAACCACGGAATGGTTGGTGAGATCAAAGATGGTTCTATCATCAATAAAGAAAATAGGGCCATGCACGGTGGCTCACACCTGTAATCCCAGCACTTTGGGAGGCCTAGGTGGGTGGATCATCTGAGGTCAGGAGTTCAAGACGAGCCAGGCCAACATGGTGAAACCCTGTCCCTACTAAAAATTCAAAATTTAGCCAGGTGTGATGACGGGGGCCTGTAATCTCAGCTACTCAGGAGGCTGAGGCAGAAGAATGACTTGAACCCAGGAGGCAGAGGTTGCAGTGAATCGAGACTGTGCCATTGCACTCCAACCTGGGCAACAAGAGTGAAACTCTGTCTCAAAAAAAAAGAGAGAATAGGAGAGAAGCTATAAAGCTGCTTGGGAGGCTGGTTAGGTGATGCATGCAGCAGTGCTGGTATCCGCAGATCAACTCCTAGCCCTGAGTCAGGTGGAGAGGAGAGATATTTAATGGGATGTGGAGAATAAGAGAAAGCAGAGAGTCCAGAATGACAGCCATGGTTGAAGTAACTGATCAGCCATGTGGGCTTTCGGGGGAAGGAAGTCTGGGGCTCCTCTCTCTTTGTCGCTTTTCATCCCAAGGAGGAAGCTGCTGTTTCACCAGCTCCCAGCCAAGATGCTTTCTTATCCACTGTGGCATGAGTGAGTTAACGTCAATGAGTACCTGGGGACCCATCTGTCTCCTCTTCCTTTTGGTGGTAGCATGGAGAGAGCTGGACTGCTCCCTCTGGATAGAAGGACCCACTGGCTTCTCCCCTCTGATTTTCCTTCCTAGGTGGCTGGTGAGGTAAAGCCAAGCCAGGGCCAGCTCTAGCGGGCCCCATCTGCAGAGGCCTGGGCAGGGCTGTTCCGAGGGTCGGTGCCCGCTAGACTGGACCTCTTCACACCCAGATGGAATGTTGAAAGGCATCTCTGGGTTTTGTGGTGAAAGGCGACAGGCCTGCTTTTGGCCTAGTTAATCCAGAGCATAGGTTTTCATGTGCTCAGCCCGGCTCATTTTGCTCTTGCCAGGGCCCAAGCTCTAAGAAGAAATATGGGTTTGATTTTCCAGCCATCGTCTGTTGCACAGAGTTCCCTTAGAGAACATTGTGACTGATAAGATATTGGTTCAGGGCCAGGCGAGGTGGCTCATGCCTGTAATCTCCACACTTTGGGAGGCAGAGGTGAGCAGGTCACTTGAGGTCAGGAGTTCGAGACCAGCCTGGCCAACATTGTGAAACTCCATCTCTACTTC
>NW_016107321.1:14020222-14021905 GCF_001604975.1 Cebus imitator
AAAAAAAAAAAAAAAAAAAAGCTCTTGTCTCCACCATGTAAGACATGCCTTTCTTTATCCTCTGGCTTCCACCATGATTGTGAGGACTCCCCAGCCATGTGGAACTTTTTGAGTTCATTAACCTCTTTCCTTTGCAAATTAAAAAAAAAAAAAAAAAGATACTGGTTCAGAATCACAGGTCCCTGAGCAAATCCCTACTCATGCACTTTCTCTTCCTGTTTCTAGGGAAGCTGAAAGAAGGTGGCAGTGGTCTGGGGGTAAAGATAACACGTCGGTTTTGGACATGTTAAGACTGGGGTGACTGAGGATATCTCCAAGGAGAGGGCTATCAGGACAGCATCAATGACCTCTGTCGGGGGGATGGGGTGGGGGGTGAAAGTGTCCATCTCTGCAGCCATGAACTCCAACTGTCAGCTGTGAGAAGATGGTGACTCTGAAATGCTCTTCCAGGCTTTGGGGTCCAGGACCACATCCAGTGTGTAGCCACGAGGAAGCAGCTTCAGAGAATCCCAGTGCCAGCAAGTTGCAACCTTGGCAGCCCCAGCACCAGCGAAAAGGCCTCCCCTCAGGGAGCCTCCCATCTCAGGGGGAACACCAAATAGCCTGTATTAGTCTGCTTTCACGCTGCTGATAAAGACATGCCCAAGACTGGGAAGAAACAGAGGTTTAACTGGAGTTACAGTTCCACATGGCTGGGGAGGCCTCAGAATCATGGCGGGAGGTGAAAGGCACTTCTTACATGGTGGCGGCAAGAGAAAATGAGGCAGATGCAAAAGCAGAAACCCCTGATAAAATCGTCACATCTCAGGAGACTTCCCCAGGTGGGCTGGGGAAGACTTCCCCAGGTGTGGCACCCTAAATGAAAGTTCAAAGCAGCTTCTGTTGCCGGGATCAGTTTTCATTTCCATTTTCCTAATTTATGATATAGAGGCTGATCTTACTGGTAATGTGTGGGACTCTGTTAATGGCTCTGAATAAAAAATTGCATGGTTTCAGCCTCATTTACCACCTATAATGCTTGCAGTACATAAACCATCAGTAAAAAATGTCAGGAATGGCCTTCTTGTTAAGCGGTGACAGATGATACATTGCCTGTTCAGTACCTCTATTGTTTTCCTACTTCTTCCCGAAAGCGAGGCGAGCTGGGAGCTTTCTCACAGTGAGGAGATGGGCCAGCCAGGCCTAGGAAGGGGCAGGAGGTGGCAGCTCTTCCCAGAAAAAGAAACGTGGAAAAGGAATTCTGTTAAAAATAGGAACACTGAGTAGAAAGAGAAATACATCTTTGCCTAAAGACAGGAATATTTGGTTTTCCCCTAAAGACTTTAAGCAAAAACACATTTATGAAGAAGATATTAAGAAATAGGCATTGTGTTAATATGTTGAAGTTCTTAAAGCAGCTGGATGCTCACTTTTTCCTACACTTCTGACAATCATTACAGAAATCCGTTGTCTTAGGCCAGGTGCAGTGGCTCACCCTGTATCCCAGCACTTTGGGAGGCCAAGGCAGGCATATCACCTAAGGTGAGGAGTTGGAGACGAGCCTGAAACCCTGTCTCTACAAAAATACAAAGATTACCTGGGTGTGGTGGCGCACACCTATAATCTCAGCTACTTAGGAGGCTGAGTTAGGAGAATTGCTTGAACCTGGGAGGTGAAGGTTGCAGTGAGCAAGCATTGCACCTG
>NW_016107321.1:14022145-14025285 GCF_001604975.1 Cebus imitator
AAAAAAATCAACTGTCTTGATTTACTTCATGGTGATGTCATTTATTTATTGACTTCACATGGATGTGTATAAGTGTAGTGAAACCCAAAATCATTATCATAATGGAAAAGCAATTTGGTATAAACGTAAATACTAAAATTAGTTCCTTGTATTATCTTTCAGTATGACAATTAGAAAAGTCCTTATAAGAGGCCTTTTTACAATAATAAAGTGGCAGAAAAACTTAATTTTCTGTTGCTTTGTTAAGTATTTATTTTCAAAATTCCACTTAGAGTTTCCGAATTACACTGACAGCATTCCCATATGCCAAAGTGCTTCCAGAACTGAGATTTGTAGACATGGCCACGAAGAAGTCCTGACTGTTGTGTACTGAAATGTCTTTCCTTATTTATTTGCAACCTCCCATTACTGTTTTTTCTAAAGTGTAAATCTTACCATTGTTTTTAGTGACCAAAATAAAAAAGCAAAGCATTCCTGAAATAATCTATGTGCTTTTGAATGCACAAAAATACAAAGTCGAAGACTTTTTTTTTTTTTTTTTTTTTTTTTTTTTTTTGAGACAGAGTCTTGCTCTGTTGCCGAGGCTGGAGTACAATGGTGAAGTCTCGGCTCACTGCAACCTCCGCCTCCTGGGTTCAAGTGATTCTTCTGCCTCAGCCTCCCAAGTAACTGGGATGACAGGCACTCGCCACCACACCCGGCTAATTTCTGCATTTTTAATAGAGACGAGGTTTCACCACGTTGGCCAGGCTGGTCTCGAACTCCTTACCTCGTAATCCGCCCACCTCGGCTTCCCAAAGTGCTGGCATTACAGGCATGAGCCATGGTGCCTGGCGAAGACCGTGTATTTTAAAGTTTTCAAAATGGGCCACCACCGTGTTTACCAGAATAATCCCCTGGAGTAAAGACCAGTATGAGGCTGCAGTGGGCGCAGACTAGGTAGAGAAGTGAAGCGAGTTTATTAACCACTCTTTTGAGAAGGATCCCTCCAGCTGACTTCCTTTCCTACAGCTCTGTTTTTGTTGTCATCAGGTTAACTTTTCTTTGCTTTTTTTTTTTTTTTTTTGCCTTTTTTCCCTCTAGGTCCCANTTTTTTTTTTTTTTTTGCCTTTTTTCCCTCTAGGTCCCAGACCAGGTAAGGAAGCAAACAGACACAATTAGACGTGGCAATAATCCTTAAAGTGGAAGATGGGAAAGCTTGGTGAGGTGGTGGAGGGATGCAATGTCTTGGCAACACTTTAAACACCTGAAAATAAACTGATTCATCTTAATTATCATCAGAGGGCTGCTGGTGTAATTTGAAACATGATGATTATGGAAAATTAAGTAAAGCCCAAAGGGTTTTTAACATGGGGAAAAAAAGATCAGTAAAGTAAGCGTACATTATTACATAATCTGAATTTTAAATCCTCACTGCTATTTATCATTATTATTGGTTTTTCTTTTTCTTTTTGTTTAGAGACTAGGTCTCTGTCATCCAGGCTAGAATGCAATGGCTTTATCATAGCTCACTGCAGCCTCAAAATCCTGCCTGAAGCAATCTCCTGCCTCAGCCTTCCCAGTAGCTGGGGCTACAGGCACACATCACCACATTGGGCTAACTTTTCAACTTTTTTTTAGCAATGGGGTCTCACTGTATTGCCCAGGGGACTCCTGCCCTCAAAGTGATCCTCCTGCCTCAGCCTCCCAAAGTGTTGCGATTACAGGCATAAGCCACCACGCCCAGCAATCATCATTATTATTTTAAAGTTTATTGCTAGGCACTGAGCTGTCTGCTTGATATGCATTCTCTCATTTCATCTTCACCACAACCCTAGGAGGTGCGTCCCATTAATCCCATTTTCCTAGAAACTGAGAAAGGCTCAATCACTCTGCTGAGATCATACAGACAGTAAATGCCTCAAGTCATGCTCAAACCAGGATCTGCTGACAGTATCCTGGGCACTGAAATCCTGCACTGTTTATACCTTAACACAGTATATTTAAACAGGAGGAGGGGTTTGCTGCTGATTAATTTTTGAAAGTTAAAGGTAATTTGTATCAGGTGTCAGGTAGGAGCTGACCAAAAACAGCCACCCTGCTGGGTGTGGTGGCTCACCCCTGTAATCCCAGCACTTTGGGAGGCTGAGGCAGGCGATCACAAGATCAGGAGTTCGAGACCAGCCTGACCAACATGGTGAAACCCTGTCTCTACTAAAAATACAAAAATTAGCTGGGTGTGCGCCTTAATCCCAGCTACTCAGGAGGCTGAGGCAGGAGAATCACTTAAACCAGGAGGCGGAGGTTGCAGTGAGCCGAGATCATGCCACTGCATGCCAGTCTGGGTGACAGAGCAAAAAACAAACAACAAACAAACAAAAAAAAACAGTCACCCTGATTGACTAGGCACCTCCCACCTGCCAGGATCATCACAGGCTGTGTCTGAATTAGGATGAGTCCCTGTTACACGCGGTACCCACTGCTTTCATGTTTTCATACATACACACTACAGCGTATATTTTCCATCAGCCAAGCACACCGGCTCTCAACCATCTGCCACGTTCCCTTCAAGACTGGCTCGTGAGTCCTCATCCTTCCTTCTCACCAACGCATAGCTCTATACTCCTTTACCATTTCCTGCCACCTACCCACAGTGGGTCACATGGTCCCTCTTTATGGACAAGTCTCTATATATCTCTTCCCACAGAAACACACTCCTTCCCCAAACCAGTCACGTTCAGTCAGTGCAGATGCATTCCCTCGGCTCTCTAAGCACCATGCTACTTTCAAGTAATATGAAATTACTCCACAGTGGGGAGCCTGGAAAGCAGAGTGTTTTGGCGCCAGACAATTAGCAATCATTCTGAAATGAAGACAAATCAGGAATGAAGAGAAGGATGGCAGTTCTGAAGACAGCCCACAAAGGAAAATGCTCATGTACTGTGATGGAAACGTCCGAAGAGGTTCAGGACCTGCGTGGAAGAGCGTCTCCACTGCAGCCAACAGATGAAAAAAAGCTCAACACCACTGATCATTAGAGAAATGCAAATAAAAACCACAATAAGATACCATCTTATGCCAGCCAGAATGACAAGTGTTAAAAAGTCAAGAAACAGGCTAGGCGCAGTGGCTCATGCCTGTAATCTTACCACTTTGGGAGG
>NW_016107321.1:14025574-14032378 GCF_001604975.1 Cebus imitator
AAGGTTGTAGAGAAAAAGGAACACTTTTACACTGTTGATGGGATAAATCAGTTCAACCATTGCAGTGATTCCTCAAAGACCTAAAGGCAGAAATACCATTTGACTCAGCAATCCCATTACTGCAAAGAAATATAAATCCTTCTATTATAAAGATACATGCATACGTATGTTCAATGCAGAACTATTCACGATAGCAAAGACGTGGAATCAACCCAAATGCCCATCAATAATAGACTCGATAAATGTGGCACATATACACCATGGAACCATATGCAGCCGTAAAAAGGAACAAGATCGCAGATGCAGCAGGAAACCATTATCCTCAGCAAACTAATGCAGGAATGGAAAAGCAAACACCGAATGTTCTCACTTCTAAGTGGGAGCTGAACAATAAGAACACATGGACACAGGGAGGGAGACATCACACACTGGGGCCTGTTGGGAGGGGGCGGGGAGAGGGAGAGCATCTGGAAGAAAAGCTAATGAATATTGGGCTTAATACCTAAGTGAAGGGTTGATCTGTGCAGCAAACCACCATGGCACATGTTTACCTACGAAGCAAAACTGCACATCCAGCACATGTACCTCAGAACGTAAATGTTGAAGAAGAAGAAAAAAGCATCCCTATCACTGTGGCTGGGTGATTGTGGAAGGTGTTCTGACACTTGGTGTGGGCGAGGAAGAAGCTTCTTAGAGTAACTTCTGACACACACACTTGTGCGCACCACAGACAATCTGGGTTTTTATCAGGGCTGTTCTCATGTCATGCATGAGTTCTGCATACCACTTTAATTCACTGACAGCTTAACAGCCTTTACCAAACATCAAAATGCCAATTGATTTCTGCAGGAAAAACATTTCCTGTTCACAAATCAAATAACAACCCACACTTCACCCGAGGACTCTTAATTCTAGTGAATAAGAAATTTTGATATAAGGACACCAAGTAATAGTACATTAAAACAGGTACAGCAGGCCGAGCGTGGTGGCTCACGCCTGTAATCCCAACACTTTGGGAGGCCAAGGCAGGTGGATCACCTGAAGTCAGGAGTTCAAGACAAGCCTGGCCAACATGGCGAAACCCTGTCTCTACTAAAAATAAAAAAATAATAATTGCTGGGCATGGTGGTGTGCACCTGTAATCCCAGCTACTCAGGAGGCTAAGGCAGGAGAATCACTTGAAACTGAGAGGCGGAGGTTACTGTGAGCTAAGATCGTGCCACTGCACTCCAGGTTGGGCAGCAGAGCAAGGCTCCATCTTGAAACAAACAATCAAACCAACCAGGTACAGTTTTTCTACGTACACATTGTCAATGATCATTTACTTAAACAAGCATCGGACAATAATTACCTATATGACTTATGTAATAAATTGGAGTGCTTGCCCATCTAATTTTACTGAGACAGGAATAGTAGTACAGATTATCTCACAGGAACTGATCTGTATATTGTAGGTCCTCAAAAAGCGTTCATTTGGTGGATAAGAAACAAGGCCTTAAAGACAAAAGCCTTGACTTATTCATGCCAAATGCCTTGAAACTGTAACCCTGAATCGAATTGAAACTAAAAAAAGGCAGGGGTTACCTGGACAATATTAACCGGGAAAGGCTGGAAGACATGGTGAGCTCAACTTCTCATCTCCGGAGTCACGCAATCGGTAATGACCCTCAAAGTCAAGCTATTCTACTTGAAAACTGCAATGCAACGCAGTTGTATATATTAAAATAAAGAATCTACACAAGGACGGACCTCCTTATGAGTGGTTTGTCAAGGCAGATGAATGTGATCACGCCCTGGCGGCATTAGGTAATCAGCTGCTAAATATGGAACCGTATGGCTAAGCTATTCCGTTCATTGTACCAAAAACAATGAAGAGCCCTTAGGATATATTTGCCTTGCTCACTATATTGTTGTTGATCTCATCACAGAAAAATCTTAACCAGAATTTATATATTGATAGAGAAACGGTCGCAGGCTTGAGGATCTGCAGGCAGAGGAAGAGGCGCATGCAGGCGGTGGAGGGTGTCAGCAAGGCACGGGAGCCAAAGTGATGGGAGGCTCCCCAGAAACTGGACTTTGTCAAAGAGCCTGGGGTGGGGAGGTGCAGAAGATTTCCTTCTGTCATACTGTCCTCAAGGACTGGTTCTAATTAGTGCCCACAGGGTGAAAAAGGTGACATGGGGAAAATTTCCTCCCATCTTCAATTTAAGGGAGTGGATTCTTAGGGATGAAGTTTCCGTAAGTGATTTTTCAAGCGATGCTACGAATTTCCACGGCAGCAATTTTACCATCTGAACAGAAGTGCCCTCTGCTTTTTCTTGTAAAAAAAAAAAAATGCAGTTTCTATCTACTACAAGATAGAAAAAGTAAATCTTTTTTATTAAAAATTAAATCTTTAATAAAAAAATTAAATGTACTGTCCTGGGAAAGGAAGTTTGCTTTCCCAGGACAGGAGATCTGAGGACAGGGCAAGGCACTGCCAGATGCAGCATGAAGGCCTCAGCTGCAGGGCTGGCTGCAGAGGCAGTGAGGTGGGAAATGTATCAGCCTCAAGATCAGGCAGCCTGGGTCTAGAAATCAGACCCTGGGTGAGTTACCTCCTTGCTGAGGCTCCACCGCTTCAGTGTTACGCAGAAAGAATATAACCGCCAGTGCCTCCTCATCATTCCAGCGGTTAAACCACACGCATGGTCCAGTCAAGGGAGCTCGGCACACAGGTGCAGGTGTCAGCAGCTGCTATGAGGCCATGTCCCAGGTTCCCTCCCAGAGCAGCAAGGTAGGTCAGATTGGAGCCTCTCTGGGTTCAAAAGTAAATGAACTCTATATGCTGATAAATCATATACAAACATTCTTCCCCCACCTTTCTCTGCCCCTGGCAATAACAGTCCCATAGGAAGGCTCATTTACTTATGCAGCTCATTATTAACCATCAATGCTGGCAGACAGTCTGAAGATTATTGTCAAAGGAGACACGTGTATAAAAAGGCCTGGATGCCGGCTACGCGTGGTGGCTCATGCCGGTAATCTCAGCACTTTGGGAGGCCAAGGCAGGCGGATCAGAAGGTCAGGAGTTCGAGACCAGCCTGGCCAGTATGGTGAAACCCCGTCTCTATTAAAATACAAAAATTAGCTGGGCGTGATGGTGGGTGTCTGTAGTACCGGCTACTCAGCAGGCTGAGGCAGGAGAATCGCTTGAACCTGGGAGGCGGAGGTTGCAGTGAGCTGAGACTGCGCCACTGCACTCCAGCCTGGGCAACAGAGCAAGACTCTGTCTCAGTCAATCAATCAATCAATCAATCAATAAAGTCCTGGATGCTGGCCAGACTCAGTGGCTTATGCCTGAAATCCTAGCACTTTCTGAGGTCTAGGCGGAAGGATTGCTTGAGGCCAGGAGTTCAAAACCAGCCTGGGCAACAAAGTGAGACCTGTCTCCACAAAAAAAATTTAAAAATTAGCCAGGCATGGTGGCATGCACCTATAGTCCCAGCTACTTGGGAGGGTAGGGTGGAAGGGTCGCTTGAGCCCAGGACATCAAGGCTGCAGTGAGGTATGATCACACCACTGCACTACAGCCTGGATGTCAGAGCAAGACCCCATCTCAAAAAATGGGTCATCTAAAAGTTGCCATCTAAAAGTTTCCAGACCCTTGCCCGCTTGCTATGACTATCCAGACAATAAATCCTGCATCTCCACTCGCACCTATTTCTCTTTTGAAACTGACTTGTCCTCTCTCTCATCACTGCCTTGACCTTGTTCTCATCTCTCACCTGGACTATTGCAAGTACATCCTAACCCAGCTCTCTACTGTTGGTCTGATTCCCCACAACTTTTCAAGTTTATCTAGCATGATTTTCTAAAGCTCAAATTTGGTGTCATGCCTCCTGGGTAAACTCCTTCAGTGACTCATAAATCCCTCCCTAACTTCCTGGGTTCATCTTGGACGGCTTTCTTGCTCTGCCTCACTCCCTCACCTCCACCAACACAGGCACTTACTCATTGCTCTATAAAGAACGTCCCTGTCTCCTGCTCTCTCATGCTGTTTCTAATATTATTATTTTTATTGAGATGCCCAGGCTGGAGTATAGTGGCGTGATCTTGGCTCACTGCAACCTCCGCCTTCTAGGTTCAAGCAATTCTCCTGCCTCAGCCTCCTAAGTAGCTGGGATTACAGGTGTGCAGCACCACGTCCGGCTAATTTTTTGTATTTTTAGTAGAGACGGGGTTTCACCATGTTGGTCAGGCTGGTCTCGAACTCCTGACCTCTTGATCCACCCATCTCGGCCTCCTAAAGTGCTAGGATTACAGGTGTGAGCCACTGCACCCAGCCATGCGAGTCTATTATTATCTATCTTTCCCCAATGCCAGGATTGGCTCTCCTGCTCACCCCCACCTGGCTCATTCACCCTTCAGGGTTCTTCACAGGAATGCTTCTCTTACCCTTTTGCCCCGTCTGGGTCAGGTGCTCCGAGTCTTTGTAACTCATGATAAAGGAAGCATACGGTCATCATCATGTAGTGCTATAAAAATATCTTTGTGGCTCCTTCTCTCCCTGAAACTGATATGAACACTTAGCAGGTGCTGTGCTTTAGCTTTCCCAGCATGGAATGTGTGTAGACCCAGCGATCTCACAGAGTGAATTCCCAGAAACATGAGCAATGTGCAGAGCCCGGGAAGGCAAGGGTTAATGGAGCCCTGGCTGCTCCCTCTCCAGCTAAGAGGCCAGGGCTGTACAGAATCTTAACCCAGCCCAACATTCCTCCCCGGCTCCCTGCCTTTGTGGCAGCAACAGCATTTTTACACCACCACCTCTTGAAGATGACAAAGGTCCCTCAGCTATGCATTGCGTTTTTAACTCTCTTCCCACCCACCTCACTCCCGCCTTTGCACAAGAAAAGAAATGCTTCTCCAATCAAAAGTAGATTAACTCTCACCCTTTTCTCTCTATGCATTTGCATTTGGAACAGCATTTACGAGGCCATAAACAGACCCCTGGGTTGAGTGATTTATCCACAGCTTTACGGAAAACCAGACAAAAGCAGCAGTCTTTTCAGCAGTTCTGTATTTATGGTCAGCTGCTGCTGGGCAGCAGCTCGGCAGGTCCCCTCCTTATGAGGCACCCACTTCGGGTTCTCTGAAAGGTTAAGGGCATCACTGTAAGCCCCATTATGAAACCGAAGGGACACTTGTAACACTTCTTGTAGATCCGTAGAGAGAAAGTCTTTTTTCAAAAGAAAGTATTTTCAAGTATAAATGGATGGCTCCCCCTGCCTCCCACAACACACACGCCATCTCCCACCCCCCACCACAACGTCCTTCAAGGGTGATTCTGCCCCAGTGAGATTCCGCCATTTGAAACAGCAGGCTCTCTGCATTTTTAAAGTGGCCTACTTTATGGGGTGGGTTTGAGGGGTGTTGGTCATTAGGAATTGTTTTTTATCAGTTTAACAAAACAAAGAATCTTGTATAAAAACTTTTATATTTTTGAGACAGGCTCTGGCTCTGTTGCCCAGCCTAAAGTGCAGTGGCACAATCACAGCTCACTGCAGCCTCCACCTCCTGGGCTCAAGCCATCCTCCCACCTCAGCCTCTCAAGTAGCTGGGACTATAGGCAGGTGCCATCATGCCTGGCAAATTTTTGTATTTTTTTGTAGAGACAAGGTTTCGCCATGTTGCCCAGGCTGGTCTCAAACACCTGAGCTTAAGTGATCCGCCTGCCTCTGCCTCCCAAAGTGCTGGGATTACAGGCGTAAGCCGCCATGCCTGGACTAAAACGAAGAATCTTAACATTCACTTTTGCTTTGGGTTGGATGGAAGCTGGCAATTTGTCATGATGTCTGCATTATTTTCATAAGACCTCCTCCCCTTACAGAGTAAGGAGGATTCTTTCTTTTTATAAAGTGTCATCTCACCTTGGTTAGGGATCAGTTATTGTTAACGGAATCTTCCCTAAGTATTAAAAGGCCGTTCTAATCAGTTAAATCCTGATACATGTTGCAACATGAATGAACCCTGAAAACACGCCAAGTGAAATAAGCCAGACACAAAAGGACAAATACTGTAAGGTTTCGCTTACATGAAGGATATAGAGCAGGCACTTTCAGAGAGACAGAAAGTAGACTGGAGGTGGCCAGGGGCTGGGGAGAGGGGAATGGGGAGTTAGTGTTTAACGGGTACAGAGTTTCTGTGATGGGATGATGAAAACATTCTGGAAATAGACAGTGGCCACAGTTGGGTAATGTTGTGGGTATACTAAATGCCACTGAATTAGACACTTAAAAATGGTTACAGTAAGTTTTAAGTGTGTCTTCCCACAATGAAAAGCATTTATAAAGTTCATTATAATTAAAAACTCACTTTTTTATAAAGGCCAGCCAACAGACAATATATTTTATTTATTTTTATTTTTTGAGACAGAGTCTCACTCTGTCATCCAGGCTAGAGTGCGGTTGCGAAATCTCAGTTCCCTGCAACCTCTACCTCCTGGGTTCAAGTGATTCTCCTGCCTTAGCCTCCCGAGTAGCTGCGATTTCAGGTGCCTACCACCATGCCTGGCTAATTTTTATATTTTTAATAGAGACAGGTGGGTTTCACCATGTTGACCAGGCTGGTCTTGAACTCCTGATCTCAGGTGATTCAGCTGCCTTGGCTTCCCAAAGTGTTGGGATTACAGGCGTAAGCCACCGTGCTCGGCCACTACAATATATTTGAGATATTACAGCAAACATTATAAGAATTTTCCGGTCAGGTGTGGTGGCTCATACCTGTAATCCCAACACTTTGGGAGGCTGAGGCGGGTAGATCACG
>NW_016107321.1:14032443-14039527 GCF_001604975.1 Cebus imitator
TGGGCACCTGTAATCCCAGCTACTCGGGAAGCTGAGGCAGAAGAATTGCTTGAACTCAGGAGGCGGAAGTCATAGTGAGCCGAGATTGGGCCACTGCAGTCGAGCCTGGGCGACAGAGAGAGACTCCGTCTCAAACAAACAAACAAAAAAAGTCCTTGCTATTTAGGCCCAACAGTAAGGATTTCAGTTATGCTCTGGGTCACAATTCACAAGTAAATTATGGTGACCAAGGAGGACCAAGGTGAGTCCTCACCCTTCCTAATGACCCTACATTCATTAGTCTACTAAGGAGTTCTTTCCTCTGGCTCCTTGGTCCTGTCACATCCATCTCCTCCTACCCACTCCATTTGCTGCGGGCTGAGAAACCAAATAATTAAGCTCATTTTAAACATACAGGGTGAACAGGCTCTTAGTGAGAGCTTGGGGCCTCTCTCTGGGGAAGGACACAGGACTCACTGTTGGGTATCTGAAATATCTGTTTTGGCTGCTCAAAGGACTTACTTATTTCCTGGTTGCATTTTTGAGGGCTGAGGCTGGTGGAGATGCCACCGCTAGTCATCAGTAGACTTACGCTTCTTGAATTAGACTCATTTAGAGAGGATGAAGCTGAGGTCAGAATGGTTATTTGTCCATGGGCATACAGCTGACTGTCAGCATGGGTCTGAAGCCCAGACCTGTATGCTCTGTCCATTGAATTAACTCCAATTTGACTCAGCTCAGATCAAAATTCTGAAAAAAAATCATTTATTCCACCATTGCAGCCCTATATTATAGTGGAAATGAATTCCAACTATATGAAGACATGTCAGGTGAATTAAAAATTGCAACAAAGTATCTTTTTTATTTGTAAAGTTGAAGTAATTTTCTGATATAATACCTTAACATTGATTAGCAAGCATAACAGCATAACACTTTAGAACCTACCAGAAATTACTGGCCTTGTCCAACTATTATATGAATAGTTATAATAGCTCTCATTTGAATGCTTACTATACACTTAGTACTGTACTAAACATTTTACATGAATGGTCTAATTTTTACAACAATCCTATTATTCCCATGTTACAGATGAAGACACTGACAAATGGAAAAGTTTAGTAACTTGTCCACATCAAACAGGGAGATGGCTGGGCCAGGATCTGGATTCAGTTCTTGGAGATTTTCAAGTCTGTGTTTTCTGTCCTTTGGTTACATTCCAAAGTGATCAGGAGGTAATCTGTGCTGCCTTTAACAGTTTGTTGTTTGCTTTATTTAAAAAAAAAATTCCTTTTACGATACTGGATCTTAAGATTGATTGTCTATTGGAATCTCCAGAACTTTAAGGAAAACTGACCTGGCCACAGAAACTGGGATTTCACTAGCCCAGGGTGTAGCTTAGGTGGAGGGAATTGTAAAAGCTCCCCAGGTGACTCTCATGTGCAACTTCTGCTTTAGAAAGAACCCCCCCTAGTTTTCAGCTGTTCCTGCTAACCAGGTTTCTTAGGCAATAGCCTTTAACTGCTTAAATAGCAGCTCCTCTAAAGCTGAGTATGTGGGCTTCCTATCCTTGGTATTAATAGAGCTGATGACCAGTTAATTGTGTATTTCTCACAAAAGACATTGTAATATTTTGTTTATTCCTCCTTTTGAAGTAAGAATGGTCTTCTAGTGGATTTTTTTTTTTTTTTTTTGAGATGGAGTTTTGCTCTGTCACCCAGGCTGGAGTGCACTGGTGTGATCTCGGCTCACTGCAATTTCCGCCTCCTGGGTTCACGTGATTCTCCTGCCTCAGCCTCCTGAGTAGCTGGGATTACAGGTGCGTGCCACCACAGCTGGCTAATTTTTGTATTTTTAGTAGAGATGGGGTTTCACTGTGTTGCCCAGGCTGGTCTTGAATTCCTGACTTTCTGATCCACCCGCCTCGGCCTACCAAAGTGCTGGGATTACAGGTGTGAGCCACTGCACCCTGCCCTTCTAGTGGCTTTTCTTACCAAAAGTAGTCCTTGAACATTCTAAATAAATTTGAACGTAGGTTAATTTACGTATTTTATCAGAAGCCTTCTTTTCCCCATCCTTTTTCAAATAGGACCTAAAACTTCACAGCCAGGTCCTACTTCAGAACAGGAGGTGGCAAAATCAGGTCCCAGACTATCAACTGGTCTGTTAATTATCATATACAGATGAGTCTGGAAAGACACTCTGGTCTTGCAGGAGAGTGGGTGCCAATTTCTCACCCTCAGAAGGCTACCTATATTTCTAACAGGGGAAAAAAGGGCGATGTCACAGATTGCTTTAGACTCATCTCAAGACATAACTAAGGAAGTGACCCTAATAGTTCCCCTAGCATAGACCGCCCCTCTGTCTCAAGGCTCTGGTTTTGTCTGAACCACGTGGCAGCTGGTCGTAGATGAAGTGGCCAGCTCCTCCCTTCACAACTGCCAAGGCTCAAGTTCACCCTGGTCAGTGGCTGAAAGGTAGACAACTGGGCAATCAGGTATGTTTCCAGAAAATTTCATTAGCAAGTATGTTTGAGGACCCACCTTACCGGGCATGTAGGAGGCACTCAATAAAATACTTCAGGCTTTTTTCCAGTTGTTTCCAAATGAAACGGCTGGGAGGCAGGACTAGGATGCATCCCGTTACTGCCAATATTTAGCTGCAGGATCTAGGGTGTGAGCGGCTATCAGCTGTTGAGTGCTTATGCTAATAAACACTCGGTGCTAATCACTTCATGGGCATAAACCATTTGATCCTCATACCATCCTAAAAGGAACGCAATGTCTCCCCCATTTTAAGATGAAGAAACTGCAGGTTACAGAAGTAACTGTTCAAGATCAAAAGTAGGTCAGGTATGATGGCTTATGCCTGTAATCCCAGCACTTCAGAAGGCCGAGGTGTGAGGATCAATTGAGATCAGGAGTTCGAGACCAGCCTGGCCAACATGGTAAAACCCCATCTCTACTAAAAAATACAAAAAAATTAGCTGGACATGGTGGTGGGCATCTGCAATCCCAGCTACTCGGGTAGGCTGAAGCAGGAGAATCTCCTGAACCCAGGAGGTGGAGGTTGCAGTGAGCTGAGATCATGCCATTGCACACTCCAGCCTAGGCGACAGAACAAGACTCCATCACATACACACACACAAAAGGTCAAAGGGAGTAAGTGACAGCCAGGGTTTGTTTCCATTTGGAGAAATCACTGGCATCTCTGAATCTCCATTTTCTTTTTTCTTTCTTTTTTTTTTTTATTTAAGACAGAGTTTCACCATGTTGATCAGGCTGGTCTTGAACTCCTGACCTCAGGTGATCCACCCACCTTGGCCTCCCAAAGTGCTGGAATTACAGGCATGAGACACCATGCCCAGCCAAAATCGCTAATTCTGATGTATATGCTGTCACAATTTAGAAAAATGATTTAAAAACTGCATGCAAGCTACTATCTAGAACAACTGCCCTTCCCTTTAAGTGACAAAACAATCTTAGCAAAGAGAGAAAAAAATCAGAAACATAAATGATTGGAAAGCAGTTAACTACTGTTATGTAGGTTACAAAGTCATAAGTTAATCCAAGCTGTCTTTCTGGTTCTACATGTTACAGAGCAGGGCTGCTTAGACTCTGACACTAACTCTAGGCTTATCACATGACCCAGGTAAATCTTCTATGTGATCAGTTTCCCAAGGTGCAGGTAACCCTTGACTTTGGAAGAAATTTCTAGGCGTGGGAAACCTCTCCCAACTGAAGTCTGGTGTGTTTAGAAGATAATTTTCTGAATTCTATAATTTTCTACCTACTCAGTATAATTGAATATTCAAGATGGCACATACTCAAAATGCAGCATGATTCTAACCCAACCGAACAGGACCTGTTTTAGCAAATCTTCAATAGAACTTTGCCTACAGGCGGTCTTGACAATATATGAGCAGTTCTTCAGCAGACCAGTAGTAATAGCTACTCAATCACCTGAGTTAACTGAAGTTTTTAAAGTGCCTTTTCATTAAAAGTCAAAATGTTGCCTTAAAAGCAAAGCCTAAGAGAATAAAAAGGAACTTTGCAGTTGCAGACATTTTTGGAAGTGTTTGAGCTCGCAAATGGACTGAATACACCTAGTTATGTCCAGGAAAAGAACAGCTCTCTACGTATTCTACTTGCCTCCCATTGCACTGTCTGTCCTCTCCTTTAATACACTAACGCTGAATCTATAAATGCAGGTGGAAATTATTTTAACATCAGAAACTCACTGATATGTTAAATCTCCTTGGCATACTAAGAGTTTCACATTCATAGCAAATGCTATAGTTTATGCAAGAATATGGGACCAAATTATGCAAATCCTTTCAGTAAAAAACTTCCTACAACTATTTACAAGTATCATGCTAGTTTTCAGAAGTGTGAATCAACTCTCAAACTACTAAGAGCTTAAAATTATTTCAAACCGTCTTTTTTCTTATAAGGTTGAAATAAAAAGCACATTAAGGATATTTGTGGCAGCTTTTATTAGTCTTACTTAACATTAATGGAAGACCATGTTTTTTGGCAATTGGCGTAGGAGTCTTGAACCTTCTAGTCTGAGCAAAGGGGAGGGAGGAATGGTGATACGTATTTGTAACAAGTCATAATACTCCAAAGAATAGGTACAATCAGTTCTAATGTTTTTTTTGAAAACATGAATTTGTTCCCATGAGATTAATATGTTAGGAAACAATTTGAACCAGGTTCTCATTTCTGAGTTTTGCTTTTGCTTGTGCAAGATTTTATCCATGAGGAACACTGGGTGGATGCATAGAATTGCATTGAGTTACAGAGAGCAGCATAGGAACACAAGACACACGCATGCTCCTGACAACATAGCAGCTACCTTGGTCTCTCCTGAGTGCATTTGAAAGCTCTCCCATTCACATCAGTCTGCCAGCTCCGGGTGCCTGGCAGGTGACCCTCCCACATGACAAGGCGT
The DNA here is from genome assembly GCF_001604975.1 of Cebus imitator. Classification (NCBI taxonomy): domain Eukaryota; kingdom Metazoa; phylum Chordata; class Mammalia; order Primates; family Cebidae; genus Cebus; species Cebus imitator. Next base: position 14,037,373 of record NW_016107321.1, read on the forward strand.
AAGCTGCAGCCCTGCCCACACCCTCCCCTCTCTAATTTTCTCTTTCCTCTCAGTCCATCTGACATTTTTCTTCTTTGTTCTCTGTTCTTTTTATCTTTGTCTCCCTCTCTTGCTTCCTTTTGTTCTCCAGGGTGGCTGGTGTGGGTACCCGGTGGCTTCCATAAACAACTTCAAATCTTTTTCAAGGTGGAGTACCATATTTACTACAGCATGTATGTATGTCTTAATCATTTATTATGTATAAAACTATGCCACCATTTTTGTTATTTTTTTTGTATATGTGTCATGGATGAAGTTTTTGAGTGCTGCTCTTGGTAACCCATTTTTCTCCCCATGTGATTTTGCTGAGTAAATTTTTTTTTTTTTGAGACGGCATCTTGCTTGTCACCCAGGCTGGAGTACAATTGTGCAATCTCAGCTCACTGCTACCTCCGCCTCCCAGGTTCAAGTGATTCTCTTGCGTCAGCCTACTGAGTAGCTGGGATTACAGGCACACACCACCACACCCGGCTAATTTTTGTATTTTTAGTAGAGATGGGGTTTCACCATTTTGGCCAAGCTGGTCTCGAACTCCTGACCTCAAGTGATCCACCTGCCTTGGCCTCCCAAAGTGCTGGGATTACAGGCGTAAGCCACTGCATCTAGCCAAAGTGCGTGATTTTTGAGAACACATATGTTATGCGCCATAGAGTTCATGCACCACAAAATGACGTTTTGGTCATTGATGGACTGTAGATATGATGGTCCCATGTGATTATAATACTGCATTTTTACTGTACCTTTTTGAAGCTTGGATACACAAACGCCTGAGTGTTTTAGTTGCCTAGAGTATTCAGTACAGGAAGATGCTGTACAGGTGTGCAGCCTAGAAGCAACACACTATACCGTATACTCTAGGTGTGTGGTAGGGTATACCATCTAGATTTGTGTAAGTACACTCTATGATGCCCACACAATGGCAAAATCACCTGACATTTCTTAGAACATACTGCCGTCATTAAGCGACGACGTGACTGTATTACTGAAGAACTGATCATAGGCCCTTTGAAACACACATAGCTCTTTCCCTCTATCATCTGTACTCTCTTGGATCTTACACATTTGATAGGGGAGTAAAAACGATCCCTGTGTATAATATATTCTCAGATCATGCATTCTTGAAACTGGGGCAGAATGGCCTACAAAGCCTGATTTGGGACCTCCAATATCCCGGGTTTCCTTGGATTGACTCAACTATTCATCCCAGCTCCAAGTTTCAAAAAGTCAGTCAAGATTGTCTGGAATTCAAGGGTGACCTTGCCCTTATCTGAGATTTAGTGTGACACTGAGGGATGTCACCACATCCATAATTATTATACCAGTAACTGATTATACTATCGCCAAAAAATTCTTGGTAATTTGAAAATTGTACCACAAGTAAAGGTTAATGATGTAAATTTATTCTCTAAAAGTCCACCTCTGAAAAGATGTGAGCTGACTTCAGTTTCTTATAGAAAAGCATTCATAACAATGTTGGTTAATTTGGGGAGTGCAAGTCTTAAAAATGCAGTAAAAAATGTTTAATAATTTGTTTCTTCCTTGACTATTTTTGATTCCTGTGCCCATGTTCCCATTTTGGCTTCTTGAAATGGCTACAGAAATCAGTTTAAAAGAAGGGCAGGGGCCAGGTACAGTGGTTCCCACTTGTAATCCCAGAACTTTGGGAGGCTGAGGTGGGCTGATCACTTGAAGTCAGGAGATCAAGACCAGCCTGGCTAACACAGTGAAACCAGTCCCCATCTCTACTAAACCAGTTCCCCGTCTCTACTATAAAAATACCAACAACTAGCTGGGCATGGTGGCACACACCTATAGTCCCAGCTACTTGGGAGGCTGAGGCAGGAGAATCACTTGAACCCAGGAGGTGGAGGGAGGTTGCAGTGAGCCAAGATCACACCAGTGCACTCCAGCCTGGGCAACAGGGCAAAACTCCATTTCAAAAAAAAAAAAAAGGGGGGGAGCGGGGCAGTACAAGGGAGGGCATTCAATTTTCTTACAACTTTATCAGTGTGGCCGGGCGCGGTGGCTCAAGCCTGTAATCCCAGCACTTTGGGAGGCCGAGGCGGGTGGATCACGAGGTCAAGAGATCGAGACCATCCTGGTCAACATGGTGAAA
>NW_016107321.1:14039687-14061374 GCF_001604975.1 Cebus imitator
AAAAAAAAAAAAAAAAAAAAAACAACTTTATCAGTGTGGCAATGAACCTGCAGCTTCCAAGCATTGTTTTATTAAGCTTCTGATGGTTTTTATCCGTTACCCTTATTCATTCCCTCCCACTCACAAGGCTTTCAGAATGCTACCAAGACAAGCACAATCCCTGCCTTTGAACTAGGCTAGGCCCAGTAGGTAGGTAGGTAGGTAGGTAGGTATGTATGTATGTATGTACGTACGTACGTACATATGTATGTATGTATTTATCTGAGATGGAGTCTCGCTCTGTTGCCCAGGCTAGAGTGCAGTGGCGAGATCTCTGATCACTGCAGCCTCTGCCTCGCAGGTTCCAGTGATTCTCCTGCCTCAGCCTCCCAGGTAGCTGGGATTATAGGCATGTGCCACCACGCCCAGTTAGTTTTTGTAAAGATCATTTACTAACCTCATTTATTTTAGTAAAGATGAGGTTTCACCATGTTAGCCAGGCTGGTCTAGAACTCCTGACCTCCGGTGATCCACCTGCTTCAACCCCTAAAGTGCTGGAATTACAGGTGTGAGACACTGTACCCAGCCTAGATCCAGTATTCATTAGCCTGAAACACTAACTATGGTGTTAAGTAATTTCACAGAGGTCTACTGGCAGGTCAAATGAACTAGAATGAGTAGGGAAAAAAAGGAGGGGAGGGAGGTAATCAGGGATGATGGAAGAAAGGGTACGGAAAAAGGTGGGGAGACACCGAAGGGAGGGAGGAGCAGTAGAAGGTACACTGGTCTCAAACCCTAAATAAAGAATGCATTTAAAACATTATTTGAGGTTATTTAGTAGAGATAGTAATGTTCATCTCAGCAAGAAAGCAGCACCAAAATCTTTCTTGCTTTCTTCCTTATTTATTTTTTTTGAGACAGAGTCTTTTTCTGTCACCCAGGCTGGAGTGCAGTGGTGCGATCTCAGCTCACTGCAACCTCCGCCTCCCGGGTTCAAGCAACTCCCCTGCCTCAGCCTTTCAAGTAGCTGAGACTACAGGCACCCACCACCATGTCTGGCTAAGTTTTTTTTGTATTTTTAGTAGAGACGGGGTTTTACCATGTTGGTCAGGCTGGTCTTGAACTCCTGACCTCAAATGACCCACCTGCCTTGGCCTCCCAAAGTGCTGGGATTACAGGCATGAGCCACCATGCCTGGCCTCTTTATTATTTTTATTTTTAGTGAGGGAGGTGGGGGATACACCATCACTAAATAATAGCTTTTACAATGAGAATGCCTTCGTTATACAAAATGCATGCCGGAAGCTGCTGATTGTTCATAAAAATTGTTTCCTACCTTCTTTGGGCACATGGCTAGACTGCATCTCCCATTTTCCCTTGTAGTTTGGTGCAGGTGACAAGATTCTCATAGGGAGTTGGAAAAAAGGGACGTGCATCAGGTCTGTAACTGTCTTGGAAACCTCCCCCGTATGTGTCTCCATGCCTTCTTGCCCGTCCAGCTGACTGAGACAGAAACCTTGGAAGCCATGTGCTAAAGACAGCAAAGCCTCATCAGCCTGGGTCCCTGAATGACTGCATGGAGGAGTGCTGCTCCTACTCACCTGAACACTCACAAAGGACAGTTACAAGAGAAAGGATGAAGCTTGGGTGAAGTCACTAGATTTGGAGGTCTGTATGTTACTGAAATAGTTTGGATCTGTGTCCCTGCCCAAACCTCATATTGAAATGTGATCCCCGAGGTTGGAGGTGGGGTCTGGTGGGAGGTGACTGGATCATGGGGGCAGATTTCTCATGAATGGTTTAGAACCATCCCCTTGGTAGCATCCTCAGGATAGTGAGAGAATCTGGTGGTTTTAAATGTACGGCCCCTCCCAGTGCTTTCTCTCTCTCTCTCTTTTTTTTTTTTTTTTGAGATGGAGTCTCACTCGATTGCTCAGGCTGGAGTGCAATGGCGCAATTGTGGCTCACTGCAACCTCTGCCTCCCAGGTTCAAGTGATCTCTTGCCTCAGATTCCTGAGTAGCTGAGATTACAGGCGCCTACCACCACACCTGGCTAATTTTTGTATTTTTAGTAGGGGCCATGTTGGCCAGACTGGTCTGGAACTCCAAACTTCGTGATCTACCCATCTGGGATTACAGGCATGAGCCACCGCACTCTCTCATGACATATGCCATGCCTACTCCCTGTTTGCCTTCTGCAATGATTAGTAGCTTCCGGAGACATCCTCAGAAACAGATGTCACGATGCTTCCTATAAAGGCTGCAGAACCATCAGCCAAATAAATTTCTTTTCTTCATAAATTACTCAGACTCAGGTATTTCTCTGTAGCAATGCAAGAACAGCCTAATACAGTTACTGTGGCCTGTCCTTAGCAATACACTATGTGTTCCAAATATTTAAAGCTGTCATTTCAACCAGGGACAATTTTGCCCTCCAGGGGGTTTCTGGCAATGTCTAGAGACATTTTTGGTAGTCATGAGCGGGGACGGTGGTGGTTCTATTGGCTTCTAATGGATAGAAGCCAGGTTTGTGTCTAAACATTCCTGCAATGCACACAACTGTCCCCATATCCAAGAACTATGCAGTCCAAAATGTCTACAGAACTGCTGATGCCTACTCTAGAAAGGTTAAGAAGGCTGCACTTGGCTGAGCGCAGTGGCTCATGCCTGTAATCCCAGCACTTTGGGAGGCCAAGGCAGGTGGATCATGAGGTCAGGAGTTTGAGACCAGCCTGACCAATTTGGTGAAACTGTCTCTACTAAGCCGGGTGTGTTGGTGCACACCTGTAATCTCAGCTACTTAGGAGGCTGAGGAAGGAAAATCGCTTGAATCTGGGACACGGAGGTTGCAGTGAGCCGAGATTGTGCCACTGCACTCCAGCCTGGCTTGAACCCGGGAGGCAGAGGTTGCAGTGAGCTGGGTGACAGAGAGAGACTCCAACTAAAAAAAAGAGGGCTGAACTTTGAATCTTTTGTTATAGTCAAAGGGAAGGTATGCAGCGAAAGCAGTGGGCTTCAGAAAGAGGTCTGCTTTTCAGTTCCAGCTCAACCACTAGCCAACTATGTGACCTGGGACCAGTCACTTAGTCTTCTGCACATTCAACATTCTCATGCTAAAATAGAAATTAAAACAGTACCCACATGATGGGACAGTGAGTGAGCAAATAAATAAGTACTCAAATACTAATTGCTGCTAATGTTATTTTTTAGTGTTTTTGTTTTATTGAGGTAACTATTTAGAAAATTTACAAATGATAGCTGAACAGTATATTTACAGCTGCGGGAATCTATTGAGGTGACGGGGATGGTTACAAAACTTAAGATGTCACAAGACATTCATTGCCTGCCAGGCTCACAAGAGAATCTGACCAATACAGGTATTTTAAATTATTTTCCTAAGTTTTGAGTCAAGAGCTGGCCATGAAAATTTGGAGCAAATAACCCAAACTGACATCAGTCACAAAGTACACCTGAACTCTTGTGTTCAGCCAACAGCTACTTTTGCAGAGCAACTCTGCAAATCTCAACTCATTTTGCTTTCACTGAATGCTGCCCACCTTGCATTGTTCTCAGTGGTCATTGTGATCCATCAGCAGGTGTTTAGATCACAATCAAAATGGGCAAACCCATTAGAAATGAAAGAGGTGAAAGGTCCGTTCTCCCTGCCCTCCTTCCCAGATCGGACTGCAGGATGAAGATGTGAACACTCAAAATCACTCACTGTTGCCACCTTCTAAGCTTGTGCTGCTGCTGTTGAGGTGGTGAAAGATGAGAGTAAGGTAAGGTGGGGAGGGAGGGGTCATAATAACAAGAACAACAACAATAATACAGAGATGTGGAAATATGTAGTCAAAGTGAGATTTTTGAGGGATTATGTACACTGATTAGATGTACTATGTAAGCAGTGACTCCTAAATAGGCAGAAAACTAACAGGTTTGTCTCTAAATTATCATAGATATTAAATAGTTTTAAGAAAGACCTCATTCACCCGTTATGATAAAATCCCTTGGAGGAAAAAAATAGACACATTCACATAAAAGTGATCAAATGTCTCGTAAAAAAAAGTACATTAAATGATGCCAAGTACTACAGTGTAAGTTCTTTATTAAATCCACCCACGTAACAAGCCTTCATTAAAAACAATGCCTGCCAACTCCTACACTCCAGCATGGAACACATTTTCTCCCTCCGTATTTAAAAAACTTTAGTCGAAGTAAACCTTGTAAAAAGTGTCTAATAAATATTATTTAAACTGGAGACAAAGAATGGAGAGAAGATATCTGTAAGTAAAAAGGCAGTAAAATCTGTGACAATTCCCTTCTTCTCAACAGGCTTCTCTCTTGGTGCAAAACATGACTCTTTTAGTCCCGTGTCCTAGGCAGGTGTGGCGGGACCAGGGAATGCCTATGCACAACCATTCCATTATGGCCAAGGAAAAAGAGTAACAGACGCACACTGCCCTGTCCATAGCAGACAATTGTGTCTCTCCAGCAGGATCAACGGAAAACAGGCTTAATCAGAAGCCACCTCCACACTTGATAGTGTTGTCCTTAAGGGAGGGGTGCCCCCAGGACCAAAGCCAACTCAGATTCCACTTCATCCAAGTCATAGACATCTCACAGGGCTAAGAGCTAAGTGTCCAGGCAGAGCATGTGTTGAAATCACTGCACAAACTCCCCAGGCCTGAAACCTGGATCTCCTTCTTTCATTCTGCAAAAATTTTGGAGAAGGTTTGCTTCCCAAGCATGAGACAGCTCTTCAATTAATTTGATGTCATCAGTACAAAGAGAAGCCTCTTTTCTTGGCTATGGCAGTGGGGAGAATAGCTTTCAATGTGCTTCAAGGCACTAAGTGTGTGAAAAACACCCTTCTCTCTTTTATCTACGCTGACACTGTCTGTACCATCACTCAATAAACAGAGAGTCCACACAGACTAAGGAACATGGAGCTGGGGTTGGTGATCACCATTCTAATCCTTGTTTAGCTACAGATTTTCAATAATGCTGAATGCTTCCAATAACGATATGCTTACACTTCTGCTGTTTAAATTTTTAACATTAAGCCTAGAATACTTATTTTTCTTTTCTTTTTTTTTTTTTAGATGGAGTCTTGCTCTGTCGCTCAGGCTGGAGTACAATGGCGCGATCTCAGCTCACTGCAACCTCTGCCTCCCGAGTTCAGCCATTCTCCTGCCTCAGCCTCCCAAGTAATTGGGATTGCAGGCAAACGTCATTATGCCCAGCTAATTTTTGTATTTTTAGTAAAGGCCGGGTTCCACTATGTTGGCCAGGCTGGCCTCAAACTCCTGACCTCAAGTGATCCGCCCACCTTAGCCTCCCAAAGTGCTGGGATTACAGGTGTGAGCCACTGCACCTGACCCAAATACTTAGTTGTTGTTGTTGTTTTAAACGCAGTTTATGGATAAAGGCACATGAAAAGGATTTTAGCTCTCTAGCATATAACAGAAAAATGGCTTAATTTAGTATGTCAGAGCTCAAAGATACCATTTTGTAGAAATGTAACTTCTAAGTACACAACATTTTACAACATTATGAACTATTTTAAAACTTTACTAAAAGGTTACAACAGGCTATGAATTATATCTGAGGCCAAATCATATGAGGTTCTCAAAGGCTCTTTTATAGATCATTTAGAAAGATTAAAGAAACTCACCCTACCCATGACAGCCCCTGCTCAATCGAAGGTCCCATTAAACATGAAAGAGACTCTTATTTTCTGCTTTCCAACTATGGATTTCTGTCTGTCTCTCCACAAATTGTATCATTGGCCATTTAACTTTTAAAGCTTGCTTTCATATTTATCATCTCATTTTATCTGTGAATGCCGTTAGGGGCGTAAGTAAAATAGAAATAACAGCTCCATTGTTCCTTTGACTACAGTTCACAGTCGAGATCTTACCTCTTTCTTGAAAATGTCAAGTGTATAAAAGTAAATGACTAGGAGCAGAGTATGGAAGAGCCATGGCTGGAAGGGCACAGGGGTCGAGAGAGAAGGGTCTGGGGAAGAATGAAGAACAGCAGGAATGAGAACCACCACATTTTGGGGTTAGATGTTCAGAAAGCGTTAGGAATTCATTTCTGAATTCTTAAATGGCATGGGAAAGAAAAAAATACCTGAATATGTAAGGCTATTTTACTACAAAGTCTCCACATATGGGAAAGAAGGGCACACCACCCTCTTTACATGTGTAACCAACTTCTGGGAATCGTGTTACTCAACTGGGGTTAGGAGCATCTCTTCTCAGAAATAAGCTGCTCTGAAATTTGGGACTGTGTTGAAATGTCAAATCATCTGTCCTGTTCATGTTTTTTAACTCAGTGTGTGTGTGTGTGTGTGTATGTGTATATATATATATATATATATATATATATATATATATATCAATGATCTTTCACAAAATGTTCACAAGTCCTAAAAATGAAATCTAAACTTGAGTGGTGAAGATTATATGTCTATATGGCATGCAGATAAAATGTACTGCTAATGGGGGTGAGTAAGCTGAGAGGAGAGTGTTCAGAGTCAGAAATCACACTACTGTACAAATTACAGGTGACTTCAATTAGACTAGTTTCTTTTCCCCCAGAAACTATTTTTGCTTGGAAGGGACTAGCTAAGGCTGGGCGTGGTGGCTCACACCTGTAAGCCCACCATTTTGGGAGGCCGAGGCAAAGCGATCTCTTGAGGCCAGCAGTTTGAGACCAGCCTGGGCAATATATTGAGATCCTGCCTCTACAAAAATTTAAAAAAGAAAAAGAAAAAAAAAAAACTTAGCACCTTGTGTTGGTGTATACCTGTAATCCTAGATACATGGGAGGCTGAGGCAGGAGGACTGCTTGAGCCCAGGAGGTCAAGGCTGCAGTGAGCCATAATCATGCTACTGCACTCCAGCCTGGGTGATAGAGTTAGACCTGAATTCAAAATAGATAAATAAAAGTGCCAACTAAAAAAAAGCCTGTCTTTTAGGCAGGGTGAAAGTTTTATCATAGTAGGCTGTCAATGAACAGCCCTTAATTTAAAATTCTGCAACTGAAAAATGGAGGACATTAGAAAAGTCATTTACAAAATTATAAAAATATATTAGAAATAGATCAAGGAAAACAGATTTTAAAGGAATTGATATTCTGTGTTTTAAAAGAATACCCATATGACAGTCTTTTATTGGGTGGAGTTACTGCAGGCTTGAAAATAACTGTTTACTTTTCATGAAGACAAGAACTAGATAAAAGCGGTCTAGCCTCTCTGATAAAGCTGTGATCTGGAGAAACAGGTGGTCTCATAGCCAAACTAGATGAAGAGGCTTCAACCAACTAATCCCTGAGAGGAAACAATTCTAAAGTTTTCTAGGAGGACAGGGTAAATGATGCAAAGGATTCCAGTGACTTCTGGAAGACGGAAGCATCCAGTTCTTCCTGCCTGAGTCCCTCCCTCTTCATTTGGGACTCTTCCTCCCCAGCCACCCTTCTTTCCAACGCCCACCTCCTTCTGCCCCTCTCCTTCCCCTAATTTCCACCTCAGATTTCCAGTGGGTTCATTAGAAACAGTCCAACTTCATTCAAAATAATAATGTTGAAATCACCCACCAAGTTTTTTTTTTCCTAATTAAATTGCTGCTGTAGTGAATTGATTAATCTGATTTTTTGTTTTTTTTTTTTTAAGACAGTCTTGCTCTGTCACCCAGGCTGGAGTGCAGCGGTACCCTCTTGGCTCACTGCAGCCTCCATCTCCCAGGTTCAAGAAATTCTCCTGTCTCAGCCTCCTGAGTAGCTGGGATTACAGGCATGCACCACCACGTCCAGCTAATTTTTGTATTTTTAGTAGAGACGGAGTTTTACCATATTGCCCAGGCTGGTCTCGAATTCTTGACCTCGGATGATCCCCCCACCTCGGCCTCCCAAAGTATTGTGATTACAGGCATAAGCCACTGCACCAACTCTAATCTGATTATTTTTGTGAAAGACTTCAGGTAAAACACAGCATACACAGTTATCAGTCTCAGCTAGCACACTTAGAGAAGGCTGGCAATAGCAATGAGTGTAGTTTCCATTTTCTAATTGATTGCTATGTGCCAGGCAGGGCTGCAGAGCTTTTTATACCTTATCTAATCCAACTCTCATAATAACCCTCTGAGGGAGGTCCTACTTATTAGTTCCATTTGACAGTTGATGAAACATGGCACAAACTTATAGCCTAAGACAGGGGTCAGCGAACTGTGGCTAGTGGTCAAACAAGACTCTAAGGAGGGACTGGCACGTGCAGGCCCTGTAAGTCACAGTGTATGTGGTTGCTTTGGAGCTTCAATGGCAGAGTTGATCAGTTGTGACCAAGACCTTAGGGCCCGTAAGTCTGAAACTATTCAGTATCTGGCCCTGCCTAGAAAAAGGCTCACCAACCCCTAGTGTAGAGCACAGCTGATTCATGAATAGAGAAAAAGGCAAGAACATCTGACAGCTTTACAAAGAACTTACACTGAAATTTTCTGAGAAAAAATAATTCCATCTCTGTGTGTTTTTTTTTTTTTTGAGATGGAGTCTCACTCTGTCGCCCAGGCTGGAGTGCAGTGGTGTGATCTCAGCTCACTGCAACCTGCACCCCTGGTTTCAAATGATTCTCCTGCCTCAGCCTCCTGACTAACACACCACCACACCTGGCTGATTTTTGTATTTTCAATAGAGGCAGGGTTTCACCATCTTGGCCAGGCTGGTCTTGAACTCCTGACTTCATTATCCACTCACCTCAGCCTCCCAAAGTGCTGGGATTACAGGCATGAACCACCACGCCTGGCCTGTTTTCTTTCAATCATCTCTTACCTGTTTCTTCTCACCTAAGGTTTATCAACCAGCCTCAGGAAAAAATTAAAGTGTTTATGGAATACCAGTTCAGTAATTAAAGGTTTCTCTCCATAAGATAAGTTTTGATTAGCTGGAAAAGTTTCCAAAAAAAAAAAAAAAAAAAAAAAAAAAAAAGCATAGACCAAAGAGAGCTTTAATAACCACGTTTCCTGAGAGGCTGTACAATTTTTTGGCTGTTTTATGGGTATTTCTTCTCAAGTACAAATGACATCATTGTTGAAATTTTTTGAAAACAGGCCTGCTGTATTCTACATTTGATACCACATATTGTTTTAGTTGACCATCAATTGACTTTTCTATTTTTACCGGGAAGGTACATAACTATTTTTAGTAGACAGGGTCTGGTTCTATCATTGCTGATCACACATGGTCATGCTTTAGAATTCTTTTTCTAAAGCTATGAGAGTGTATTTGAAGGAGAGAACGTGCTCATCGTCAATATCTTACTGTTCTCTGAAACATACTCTAGAGTCAACGTTTAGAACAGCAAACAGGTACCAGCCAATGAAAGAATCTGTTGTATTACCAGGCAACAAGGCAGGCGTAGCTTTATAATATATAAATTCACCCTTGAGATAGTAATATTTTTAACTATAATTGCCAGTGAGTTAACATCTGAGCTTCTCTGATAATTCTTGCTTTATCCTTTAAAAAAGGACCCAGAAATCAAAATCAAATAGCTGAATTTCCAGAGGATGTGACCTGGCACATAAGCTGAGCTCAATTCACATGAAGTAATTTGCGCAAGTAATTTATAATTATAATAACTTATGCAAACTAATTTATACAGGATTACTCTCTGTAAAAGTGAACCTCTAGAGGGTGGGCATCGTGGCTCACACTTGTAATCCTAGCACTCTGGGAGGCCAAGGCAGGTGGATCATGAGGTCAGGACTTCAAGACCAGCCTGGCCAATATGGTGAAACCCCATCTCTACTAAAAATACAAAAAAAACCCTAGCCGGGCATGGTGGCTCACGCCTGTAGTCTCAGCTACTTGGGAGGCTGAGGCAGGAGAATCGCTTCAACCCGGAAGGCAGAGGTTGCAGTGAGCCGAGATCTTGCCACTACACTCCAGCCTGGGCAACAGAGCGAGACTCCATCTCAAAATAAAAAAAGAAAAAAGTGAACAGAAAGGAGACATTGAGACAAGACAAAGCCCATGACTTTTCTCTTTCAATCCTTTTCCCAAACACCAACCAAACCAATACAGGAATAGCAAGAGAGCAGTGGCTGTAAACTTGTCTGCACATTAAAATCACTTGTGCATCTTCAACAATTCCACCACCCAAGCCACACCCAGGCCAATGAAATCACAGTTGCTGAGTGTGAGATTCAAGTCTCAGTAGTTTTGGAAGCACCCAGACACCAGTAGAGAGTGGTGATTAAGGTAAGGACAGCTGAGGGGTTCAGTCATACACCTGACACTCATGCTCCAGGAGACCTGAGCTCTCCCCCATCCTCATCTGCCCCACTGTGAGTCACTCTGAGATCGTGGGTGTAGGATTTATTAACACATCATACTGGTATGAGCACAGTATCATCATTTTTGCTCCTCCCTCATAACTAATTTGTTAATGCAAATATTAAGAGGATGTTAACACAGTGAGTTACCGCCTTAGGTTTTCTCTTAAGTTACTCTCTCTTTAAACATTCACATCCCTTCTGCCTCTTAGAAGACATCCCCTACACCTGGCTTGGCTTTGCTGTTTCTTTTGCAAGCATATTTCTCCTGCCTGGCAAACATTAAAAGCGGAGTCTGCCTTACCTCGACGATGCTTTTTAAATCTTGCACATAAGTCCTTTCGGTCTCCAGAATTTCCTGAACAACTCTATCCACATAGAGGAGCTTGGGGCTGGTGGCCGAGTCTGCAGTCGTCTTGGGTGCCCCGTTTGAGTCCACTTTCCATGGTGCCCTGGGCTGCCTTTCACTGCCCTCGTCCACGTTCTGTTGCCCGGTGGCGGGGCTGTCCCTCTGCAGCTCGCTGCTGGAAAATGGCCTGGCCGGAATCAGCTCCAGTTTTATGGCCCCTGCTTCCTTATCCTGGTTAAACAAGCCCAAATGGCTATTTGAAACTAAGGTCATTCTGCTGCCGAAGGAACCGTGGCTGTCCCGGGAAGAGGCCGAGGACGACGTGGAACCGAAGCTGATGGGTCGGTCGCTGTCAGAGAGCTCCATGGTCTTCAGTTCTTGGGGGCAGGAATGCCTGGCTGTCGTGTTGGGATTGGGAACTTTCGTTACAGCTGATGGCACTTCAAGACGCAACTGGTGCCCATCTATATGCATTAAAGGAAACAAATGAAAAGGACAAGATAAGCAATTCTATCAAGCAGAGAGCTGAAAGGAAGTAAAATCCTAGTTCAAATAAATATAGTCAATAACAAAAAGGTGGCCAGTTATAGAAGGGAATACAAAGGTACCCGTGGTGGAGTGAGATGCAAAATCAGTGTTTCCGAAGCATCATCTGGGTGCCTGTTAGAAATGCAGAGTCTCGGGTTCTGATCTGGACCTGCTGAACTTGAATCTGCACTTTAATAAGATCCCAGAATGACTTACAAGCATTAAAATTTGAGAAACTCTACATCTGTTGTCTCAAAAGTGTGACCACCTGGAATGACTCCTATGCAAATTAGTCTAGATTCACTAAATTAAGGGCTCAGCGGTCAGGGCACCAGGAATCTATCACTTTAACAAGCACCACAAGTGATTCTTATGAACTTAAAAGGGACCCTATGTGATTCCTACGAATTTTTGAAAAACCTTGTTCTAGATTTTGAGTATTTCACCATAATTCCACAATATTTTAGGCTAGCATCCTGGAGCCACCATCATTTGATTTAAATGATACTAGCAACTTTACATTTTACTTGCATACAGCATTAAAGAAAGTGTTACATAGATAGTAATTTTCTAATACCGGGCAAGGAAAAGATATAGTCATACACAGCAGAATGATGTTTTAGTCAACAATGAACTTCAGGCCAGGTGCGGTGGCTCATGCCTGTAATCCCAGCACTTCAGGAGGCTGGGGTGGGCAGATCACTTGAAGCCAGGAGTTCAAGACCATCCTGGTCAACATGGCAAACTCTGTCACTACTAATACAAAAATTAGCTGGGCACGGTGGTGCACGTCTGTAATCCCAGCTACTAGGGAGGCTGAGGTACGACAATTGCTTGCACCTGGGAGGCAGAGGTTGCAGTGAGCTGAAATTGTGCCACTAAACTCCAGCCTGGGTGACAGAGCGACACTCTATCTCAAAACAGAACAACAAGCTGCATATATGACAGCTGTGAGAGCAATCTGCCGTACCATATGCCTAGGTGTGTAAAGGTCTATGCCATATAGGTTTGTGAAAGATACTCTGTGATGTGCATACAATGACAAAGTTGCCCTATCACACGTCTCAGAATGTCCCTCCCATGCTTAAGTGATGCATGACTGTATGAAGACCTACACCCCACTGAAAACTTACCCTCTCTCCATAGCACTTCTCTAGATCACTTCCTAAAAACTGGCATTTCATTTGTGGCATACATGAAGTTATACTATTAGAGAGTATGTCTGATTAACTGCAACACTCTACAAGTACAGTTATAAAATCATATAATTATATGATGAATACAGGAACTAAATTATGAGAACAATTATGATAAAATGGAGCTGTCTTGTTCAGAGGAGGGCAAGAGGAAAAGCTATCCACAAAGTCAAAAGGTCACTGAATACCCGCAGCATTTAAATATCACGTTGGGCCCCAAAAGGACCCACAGGAAAATTAAATATTCAGAAGCTATTTGGGTAAAACACTCAAAATGCCAATCTTCCTCATTTGTAAGGCAGGGGTCAACATCCCCCCTGCCACCCAATGCCCCACCACCAATATTGAGATTCCACATCTAAATTTGCTAGGTTACCTTACCACAGAAACATGTTTACAGGTTTCATTAGAAAAACGGAAGAGAGAAACTTATGTTTGGAAGGTTATAATGTGACAAACACAGTAAAAAAGAATACATAGTAACGATCGTTTTTCAATAGTCCCGTAAATTTGGTTTGATTCTATAATAAAGATCATTAAACACTTGGTACTAATGTTTTTAGAATATAAAGAATCCATCAAGCCTGTTCTTCAACATACTGACTTTTTCTAGATAATTTATATTTATGACAAATATTAGTACTAACTTATGATGCAAATAAAGTTATGAAGATAAAATGAAAGAATTCCGAGTCAAGAAGGAATGCTAAGATGTGTGGAAAATGAGCAGTTTGTCTGCATAACCACTACCACATGCTAGAGTTTGCTGCAAATTTTTAAAGCTTTTGCAATATTCTTCCTGCTGGTTCTATAACAACTTCGTGGCCTATAAAACATGAATTGGTTATACTAGTTAGCATGCACTTGACCTAGAAAGCCTGATCCAACTTGAGTGTGGCAAAAATCCAAGCAGCAGTCATGCAATTAGGTACGCTTACAGTAAGGATGCTTGCTCACATTTGGGACTGGTGTTGAGAAAGTCATGGGCAGTCCAAAGTAGGAGCGGACACAACAGAGTTTTCTTTCCATTCGCATCCACCATCACCATGACCATCAGGCTGATCTCGCTGTAGGAAACGGACACTCGCTTGGGAAGTATCTGAAGATACTTTGAGATCCCAAGGGTCCAATGAGGCTAGGATACGGGACTAACCATAAGTTGGATGTACTCTGTAACAGGGGTGCAGTACCACTGGTCCACGGCCTGTCAGGAACCAGGCAGCACAGCATGAGGTGAGCGGTGGGCAAGCGAGCATTACTGCCTCAGCTCAGCCTCCTGTCAGATCAGCAGCGGCATTAGATTCTCAAAGGAGTGTGAGCCCTACTGTGACCTACGCATGCCAGGGATCTAGGTTGCCCACTCCTCATGAGAATCTAATTCCTGATGATCTGAGGTGGAACCGTTTCATCCTGAAGCCATCCCCACTCCCCACGCCCACCACCTCAACCTACCCTTCATCCTTTGAAAAATTGTCTTCCACAAAACCAGTCCCTAGTGTCAAAAAACTTGAAAGGCCAAGACATCTGGAAGGGTCTACCCCCCATAGATCTGGACACACTGTCTCCAGGGCAAGTTCTGATTTTCTAACTGGACAAGAATCAATCTCTCCAGAACAGAAAACTGTCACACAGTTATGAAACCCTTGGCACTCACTACATTCATGATCAGTACTAGTGACAAATGGGCACAACAGAGACATATTTTCTTATCATCACTTCTTTTCTCTACTTACTTTCACTCCAAGTTATATAACCAATATTGGGATAGAAGGATTAAAGAGGGAAAAAATTGCTTTTAGAAAAGTCTAGTTGGGCTGCTAGAAATGACAATGTTTTTAGAAATACTTTCAAAGGCTGGATGTGGTGGCTCATGCCTGTAATCCCAGCACTTTGGGAGGCTGAGGTGGGTGGATCACGAGGTCAAGAGTTCAAGACCAGCCTGGCCAAGATGGTGAAACCCCGTCTCTACTAAAAAAATATAAAAATTAGCTGGGTGCAGTGGCAGGCACCTGTAATTCCAGCTACTCAGGAGGCTGAGGCAGGAGAATGGCTTGAATTTGGGGAGGCAGAAGCTGAAGTGAGCTGAGATCGCACCACTGCACTCCAGCCTGGGCAATAGAGTGAGATTTTGTCTCAAAAAAAAAAAAAAAAAAAATTCCAAAGGTGGGAAAGAGTGGGATATAAAACTCAGATTAATAGGGACCCCCTTCATGAGTAGATCTTAAATAGCAACACGGATTGGGCACTGCCACAGGGAAAGCTTCATATGTTCCAAAGCAGTCCACATACAGTTGGCTGCCAACCAGGCACTTTCTAAAATAGACAACTTCAGAAGTTTGGTGTCCGCAGTATTTAGCCAAGCTTACCACCCCAAACTAAAGACCTTCCAAAATTACCAATGACAGAAGTGAAACATTTAAAGTCAGGTCATATAATGGCATGTAATATGAGACCACACTTGCTAATGGATAACGTTTTTTATGTTGAATCATTGCTTAGAAGATAATTATAGTTTCCTCACATAAGAAAATGTACATCATAAAAACCGTCTAGCCTTGTTCTCACTTTCCTCAAAATAATTTTAAGATTTCCACCCTGTCTGGCCTATACTAATGCAACTCACCAATTATTAATATTTATCTCTAGAGCAGCGTTACTCCATACAGTAGCCAGTGGCCACATGTGGCTACTGAGAACTTGAAACGCAGTCAGGCTGGGTGTGGTGGCTCATGCCTATAATCCCAGCACTTGGGGAGGCTGAGGCAGGTGGATCACTTGAGCTCAGGAGCTCGAGGCTGGCCTAGGCAACCAAGTAAAACCCCATCTTAAATACAAAAAATACAAAAATATAGCTGGGTGTGGTGGCATATGCCTCCAGCCCCAGCTACTTGGAGTCAAGGCCGCAGTAAGCCATGATCGTGCCACTGCACTCCAGCCTGGGTGGCAAAGTGAGACTCTGACTCAAACAGAATAAACGTAGTCAGTCTGAATTGAGATGTAAGATACACACCGGATTTCAGTGACTTAGTATGAAACTAAAAACATGAAATTAAACACCTCATTAATAATTTTTATATTGTGTACTGAAATAATATTTGGGAGTAGGTTAAATAAAATATCTCATTGAAATTATTTTCACTGGTTTCATTTTACTTTTTTTAGTTTAAATTTATGTGTATTTTTTGAAACAGGGTCTCACTCTGTCACCGAGGCCGGAGTGCAGTGGTGCAATCATGGCTCACTCCTGGGTTCAAGTCATCCTCCCACCTCAGCCTCCTGAGTGGCTGGGACCATGCCACCACACCAGGCTAATTTTATTTTTAATTTTTGTAGAGATGAAGTCTTACTATGTTCCCTAGGCTGGTCTTGAATTCCTGGGCTTAAGTGATCCTTCGATCTTGGCCTCCCAAAGTGCTAAGATTATAGGCGTGACTCACTGCCCCTGGCCTCATTTTACTTTTTTAAAATGTGGCTACTAGAAAATCAAAAATTACATAAGTTGTTCGTATATATTTTAGTCGGACAATGCTGATCTAGAAGTCTTCCAGATAATTACATTATTTCTAAAGATTTAAATTTACCTCCTTATCATTCTTTGTTCAAATAATAGTGAATGAAGAGATATATACAACTCAAAGTTTGCATTTTTGTTTTTTACACCACTTACTAATGCACAATATTATTTAAAGTTAGCAAAAACAGAGTTGGGAGGCCATCGCTGTGTAGCAGATATTGGGCTAACTGATTTTCCATAACAAACTGAAACATCCAGATAAAAAACTAGAGAGCAAGCAGCTTTTTCCTTTGCCTTGAGTGAAAGATGTTAGCAGGCTCTATTAGCATTTGGGTAATTTGCTGCTTTTCTTCTCAAAATTTCTGTCTGTTCCAAAATCCCAAACACAGGGCTAATAATATAAGAATTTCTAAGAACTTCTGGCCAAACCTTGCTAATGGCCTATATCAGGTGTATCTTTTGACCCTAAAATAAGCTGGTTCCACCCACCTTGAGGATTCTGATCAATCTCACCCTTGGCAAACCTGGAGGTGGTGGGGGTGGAAGTACCCATAAAGAACATTAGAAACTTACTGAGTCTCACAATGAGGAGCACCAGTTAGCCTAGAAGCCATCAAAATAAAATATTATTTTTGTGTGTGTGCCATCCTCCATAAAAGGAAAAGATGTCTGGACAGCTTCTACATAGCTAGGCTTTCATACATTTTCCTTCATGACAAACCCTCTAATTTTTTCTAGGTAAAAAAAACCCGAATTCCTTAGCTTTTCTTTTTTTGCTCTTCCTACTTCCGTTATTTTAATTGTTCTTTTTTGGAATATCATGCCAGAATCAAAAGCAATGCTTCTTGGCTCTGGTTTTTTAGGCTGATTTAGGTTTCATGCAGAACATTCTATGGCTTCTGGTGACCATATTTACATGGAGAAGGGGGACATTTGATGGGTCCCACAGCCTACAACTCCCAAGGAGACACTTAGGAGGCAAGACAGAAATTCCACTTACAGCAGGGACTGGGGGGTGATCAGGGTTTCCAAATTCTGCTCATTGCTATTCTACACATCAATTACCTAGTCTGAGTTCCTTGGCAAGACAATCATGGAAATCAAGAGAATGTGCTGTGCTCAATACCAATGAGTAGCTGAAATTATGTGGTTCCTTATTACACCTCCTGTGAATTACTCAAAGAAGGGAAGGCCACAGAAGGACTAAAGTATAAGGAAATAGTTACTCTATCAGCTAGAGATGTTCATTAAGTATACAGCGCAGTTTTGCCAGAGCCTCAATGTCGTAAACAAGTGACTTAATGCTTTAAAAAAATGTTTAAGAGTCAAAGTTAAAAAATATACACATTTATATACTTCAAAGATGACACTAGGTATTTGAGGAGCATTCTTTCTCCCTCTACAACACAATATGGATTTTCACTTCGTAGTTTTCTAAAATATCAACTTGATTCCTGTTTAATCGTGGGGCCAGGACTAGAAATTCCACATTTTCTCTAGTGTTCAGCATGTTCAATTCAGGGAACGTGATTTTATTTGTAGTTATTTGGTGATAAAGGAACCAAGGAGTAAAAAAAAAATCTTGTTACCATGTTAATTTCTTAGGTTTGCCATGTAAATTTCTTAGTTTTTAACCATGTTACTATGATTACAGAAGATGTTAATGTTAGGGGAAGCTGGATGAAGGACATATAGGAACTCTGCACTGTCTCTGCAACTTTTTTTTACATTAAAAAAATTTTCAAAATAAATAGCTCAAAATGTTTTAAATTTTAAAAATGTATTTTACTGAGGTATGATTAAATATAAAAAGTTTTACATATTTAATGTATAAAACTTGATGATTTGGAGATAAATATACATGTGAACTATCACCACGATCTACGCCATGAACATAGCCATCACCTCTAAAAGTTTTCTTATGCCTCTTTATTATTATTAAATATTTCATAATAGCACCACTTAAGACCTACCACCTTAGCAGAATTTTAAGTATGCAATATAGTATTGTTATCTACAGGCACTATGCTGTGCAGTAGATCTCTTGGACTTACTCATCATGCATAGCTCAAAATTTGTCTCCTTTCACGATTACCTCCCTGTTTCTCCCTCTCCCTAGTCCCTGGCAACCACCATTCTAGTCTTTTCTTCTATGAGTTTGATTCTTTTGGATTCTTCATAAGAGTGGTGTCACATGGTATTTGCCCTTCTATGTCTGGTCTATTTCATTTAGCACAATAGCCTCCAGGTTCATCCATGCTGTCACAAGTGGCAGAATTTCCTTCTTTTTTTTATGGTCAGATAATTTTCGCATTGTGTGTATGTGCCACGGGTTCTTACATCACATGCAAAAAGAATAAAAGTAAACCCTCTCTTATACCATACGCAAAAATAAACTCAAAAAACAAAAACACCTAAAAATAAGGCTAGAAACCATAAAACCTCTAGAAAATAAAAAAACAAAAGGGAGAAGAGTTTCATAACATTGGTCTTGAAAATGATTTTTTGGATATGACACCAAAAACACAGGCAACAATAGCAAAAAGCAAAAACAGACAAGTGGGACTACATCAAACTAGAAAGCTTCTGCACAGCAAAGGAAGTAATCAACAGAGCAAGGAGATAACCTACAGAATGGGAGAAAATATTTGAAAACTATGCATCCAACAACGCATTAAAGCACATATTTGTACAAGAAGATCAAAAATGGGAAAATATATTTTGCAAAAATATTCTCATTCAAACAGGAGGTGAGGGGTTGAATGAAGAGGAAAGATTCCTTCAAGTTGTAAAGTCAAATACTAAATACTCAGATCATTTACTGATTGATTTCTATATTAATTGCTATGGTATGAATGTCTGTGTCCTCCCAAATTCATATGTTGAAACTTAGTCATCAAGGTGATGGTATTAGGAGGCAGGGCTGTTGGGAGATGATTAGGGCATGAGGGCTCCACCCTCATGAATGGGATTTGTGTCCTTTTAAAAGAGGCCAGAGGGAGCTTGTTTGCCCCTTTTGCCACATGAGGACACACAGGAGGCACCATCTAGGAGGAACAAGCCCTCATCAGACACGCAATCTGTTGGTGCCTTGATCTTGGACTTTCCACTCTATAGAGTTGTAAGCAATCAATTTCTGCTCTTTATAAGTTAGTTACCCAGTTTAAGGCATTTTGTTACAGCAGCATAAATGGACTAAGACACTAGACAAGAAACTAAGAGGTGTAATGGCTACCTCAGTTGAGCAGGGATTAAGCAGCGACTTAATGCAGCTAATGCATTAGATAAATTGCCTTAACTAAGGGATGCCTCTGGACCAGTCTGGTTAAAAAGAACCTAAAGAAATTCCCTAAGGCTGTGTGTGGTGGCTCATGCCTATAATCCTAGCACTTTCGGAGGCCAAGGCAGGTAGATCACCTGAGGTCAGGAGTTCGAGACCAGCCTGGCCAATATTGATAGTGAAGCCCCTTCTCTACTAAAAATAAAAAAAAAAAATAGCCAGGTGTGGTGGCAGGTGCCTGTAATCCCAGTTTCTTGGGAGGCTGAGGAAGGAGAATCACTTGAACCCGGGGAGTAGAGGTTGCAGTGAGCCGAGATTGTGCCACTTCACGCCAGCCTGGGCAAAAGAGCGAAACTCCAACTCAAAAAAAAAAAAAAAAGAAAAACTCCCTAAAGCCTTTTTATGCAAATGAGGCTGTTTTTACTTTTGTTGTATGCTTTGCTGTGTGTGGTGACTTAGTGTGGGGGATGAAGGAAATTATTTGGGGCACCTTAAACCATCCATTGTGTTACTGCTTAGGGAGGGACTGTTAGTTGTCTACCAAATTCCACTCTATCCTTTTCTTCATGATAGAGTTTTCACTGAGCCCCTTTCCCAGCCTCCTTTGCCACTAGATATTGGCCATGTGGTCAAGTTCTCACCAGCAGAAATGATAATATGCCCCTTTGGGGGTCTTTTTCTCAAGACTTTAGATTTTATTACTCCACATTCTTTCCCCTTCAGGCTAGAACCCAGATGTGACAGAAACCCTGCCTCCAGTATAAGAAGGATACCAGTGCACTAGGTATGGCAGAGCCCAAAGACAGGCAAAACCATGCAGTACTGGTACAAGCCACATACTGGTTACCCTGACCCTGCCACACTAGAGGAGCTGCATGATGAGACCGGAATGATACACAAGGGAGACCCAAGGAACTCCGGCTGTTACAGCCCCTGCTGTGAGTGTCTCCAGCCAAGACACTGGACATGTGGATGAGAAGCCTTTCAGATGACCCCAGCCCTGTCATATCTGAGTGCAATTTTATGACAGTCCCCAAGCCAGAACCACCTCGCACAACCTTTTCTGAATTCCTGCCTCACAGAAACCTTGAGCAATTATAATTGTTTGTTGTTTCAAGGCATTAAGTTTTGGGGTGATTGGTTAGGCAATAAGAGATAACTCAGTCTCTATAACAGATGAGCCTTATTATGATACAACTGCTATAATTCTACGTCAAAATTATCCTTAAAAGGCCCCCAAAACCAGCCTCAATGGTCTTTCATGTATCTCATTACTTTTTGAAAACTGTATAGATGGAAAAAAAAAAAAAAAAGCAGAGATGAGGCAACATCATGCTCAAAGTTGAACTATGAATCAGAGACTACAGTTTCTAACTTCTAGTCCATCATTCCTTGAACTCAGATACAGATTCACAAAATAGAAGGGCAGAAAAGGAACTGAGAGATCAGGAAATGAAAGACTCAGCATAAGCTACTTGTCTAAAGCACATGGTACGGTAACCCAAAAGGGACTACACAGTGTGTGGCTATGTGTGCAAAGGACCGGATATATCCACAACCCTCTGTATAAACACATTTCAGAGAAGCAACCAAAAATTAAATTATGTTCTAATGCTCCCTTTTGGTCAGAGGATTTGCATGTTTGCCCTGGCTCTGCACCCCCCAGGTTTATACTGATCTTTGCATCTCTGGTTTCCTTGCATGTGAGGCAGCTGGACTAGGTGACTTTCCCAAGCCTTATCCAACCTTCGGGCCATGACTCCAATCCTGAAAACCCAGCAAGCCACTGGCTGTCACAACTGTATGGCCTCTTTCCCGCTGGAGGCACAGCACAAGCAGTGACCCCTAACAGCAATTTCTTCTACATCCTACGAATGCCAGGTCGTGGATGATGAAAAACTGTGTATCACTGAGTTTTCCAAAGGCCAAAAGATATCTATTGTTAATTCAGATTAAATAACAATCTATGCTCCAGCTTCACTTTGAACGGTACCTTCCTGTTAGTATAAAAACATCAGTCTCAAGGCAGTAACTAAACAATGATGGTTATATATACAAGCTCCATCTGTATGGAACACACTCAGTTCCAAAACATCCCTGCACAGCTGGGAGGGAGGCACCAAGAGAAATAACATTTTCTTAAAGAAAACGGAGGAGGAAGAAGAGGCAAATTCCACGTGACTAACAACAGCACTCTGAACAAATAAATCCATCCATGAAGTACATTAGACATGTTCTTTTAAAAAAGGAGGAAGAGGCCAGGCGCGGTGGCTCACGCCTGTAATCCTGACACACTGGGAGATAAGGTGGGCGGATCGTGAGGTCAGGAGTTCGAGACTAGCCTGATCAACATGGTGAAACCCAGCCTCTACTAAAAATACAAACATTAGCTACGCGTGGTGGTGTGCACCTATAATCCCCGCTACTTGAGAGGCTGAGGCAGGAGAATCACTTGAAACTGGGAGGCGGAGGTTGTAGCGAGCCGAGATCTTGCCACTGCACTCCA
>NW_016107321.1:14061457-14065602 GCF_001604975.1 Cebus imitator
AAAAAAAAAAAAAAAAAAAAAAGACAGGGATCCAAGTATATAAAGCCATCTAGAAGGTACAATATAAAATGATTAAATGTCATGTCTTCTGAAATCTTTAAAAGTATAGAAAATGGTCAAAATATGCAGTGAGTAAAGTGGGTAGTTTAAAGAACATATATATAATACTATCCTAATTTTGAATTTAAAATGCCACTTCTTTATTGTCTACGTTAGAAATAGATTGAAAGAATATAGAATAAAATGTTAACATTGGTTTTACTGAGTAGAACAAGTAATTTTGTTCCTTTCATATTTATGTGTAAATCTCTTTTCTTCAATAGGTGTATTACTTTTATAATCTGAAAAAGTTATTTAAGGAAATTAAAATCACAATCTCAGTTGGTGTCAGATATCTAAATATTTTAAGTTAAAATAATTTTTTATTCAACATGTGATTAAGGAATGCTGAATATTTATATCTTTCAAAAATCTATCACTAAATTCAAATAATAAAGCAAAACAAAATCAGATACCCATGGACAATAGCATTAAATATAATCCACACTGCCTTAGCCCCAATCATTGTTCCTCACAAAAGTATTTCTTACCAAGAAACACTCAAAATGGAATCTGTATTTCTTAGTCAACTTTGGTTGCCACTAGATTCAGACGAAATTTCATCACTGCAGCTGCTAAGCACACATTTGCAGACATTTATTTTGTTCCTCCAACTTTGACTGCATATGGACCTCAAAAAGAAAACATGGTAAAATGTAGAGCCTTCAGCGCGTGACAACTGGAGATTTTAGAGTTCTCTCCAGAGTCAGAAACATCAGCTCAGCCTCACTTTAAGGAAAGAGCAAAATCAAATGAAACTAAGACAAAAACTGTTTAAGACAGGCTGCAGTTCGGATGGAGGGGGAGAAAAAAATCACCTTCTAGCCTTCGGTCTATCTCCTTTGTAACAGAAGAGTTGTACTAGACCCAGCTGAGCTTCCGCCGGGCACCATTGTGAAGAAACCCCCCCTGCGACCCTTTCTCACCTCGGTGGACCTCTCTGGCTGCTCCGAGAGGGAAGGAGCTTTGTCCCGGCATCGGTTCCTTGGGGACATTCACATTAGCACCTACCTCCGCTCCACTCAGGCTGAAGCACATCGTCTGCCTTCAGCTGATGCAGTGACCTCAGTCAGGTAAGAGAAACAGCCTTTGCTAGTCTGTGCAGCGCCTTCCGTGGAAATATTGCATGAGTCAGCTTTTATCTCCCAAACCCAACACACAAAGGCTTTACAAAAACCTGATTTGCAACTTTCTCACTGCCTTTTTCCCCCTAGTGTGCAGACCACAGACTTCAGCATCACTAAGAGCCTTAAATGAAACATGACATCATTCAATTGAGAAACAGGACAATAGACACCACTGTGGGTAACTTGAAAATGCACACTTCACTGAGCAACACCCTACCACTTCCATTCTTCTGTGAACATCAAATACAGCCCACACTCGCCTCAAGCTGCTGGGTTTCACCTTCCTGGCTCCGGCCACAGTTCTCATTAAACTCCAGAAAATAAGCAAGATCTCTGGAGCTCTGATATTTTTAAGTTCACTTCCTGAATTATGGGCTTGTTTCAAAGCAAAGGGACACATCTTTAACTTTCAAAGTAATCGGAGACATCTTTAAACATAATTTTTAAAATGCAGGTTGCAGTGGGGGTGGAGTGGTGAATAACATCCAGTGGAAGGCAGTTTGGATAATTAGTTTCTGTTAACAAGACACTTAATAGAATTTTAGCTGAGCAAAGTTTAAATTTAAGGCTGACATTTAAAAAACCTGTCTGAAGACAAATACCTAAAATTGATATGTACAGGCACTTCTTTGGAGAACAGTTAAGTTCTGTGATTTTATATTCATAAATACTAAGTAAAGACAGAATGATCTAATATTCCTACAATACTTTAGTGAGACCTTCTAATTAGTTTGGGTTGTTGATTTCTCTAAGACCACCGGTCCTTCTTAAAATGCTCTATTTTTATATAAAGATTCAGAAAGCATGTATTTGACAAAGATCTTGAATTCTTTAAATGAAGGTCTCCAGAAGTACAAAATGCTATTGAAAACTCATACCACTGCACTGTGGAACTAAAATTCAAAATATGGATTATGTCCCTGTATAGACGTCTAAAACTGAACTGTTTCAGAGTTTAGAAGTTCCATTTAAAGCCTTCATTTGTGGTTATGGAAAATACCATTGGCAGACCATCTTTAATATAGCTATTTCTATCATGCCTATTAAGTGATTTTAAGCTAACAACATAATAGGATAATTTGTTTTAATGCTGATTTCCTTTTAAATAGGGCTGAACATACACATAACTATTTAAATGAGTGATTTTGAAGGAAATAGTTCAGAAGACAACTTGCTGGAATTTCTCACCCACAAAATTCACCAGTTTGATGGAAATCAGTAAGTCCAGGATGCTGAGGAGGCAGTCTGAGAGGAAGGATCCCCTCCTGAGCTGTGGAGACTATCTTCATCCTCTGTTCTGGCCTCCAGAGAAACCCCACTGGCCTGCCAAATGATGTCTGTGTCTCCCATACCAGTGCCTAAACTGGGCTCTCCTTTCTGTTCAATGAAGAGGCAGCTCAAATCAAGCTTCCATTCAATCTGCTACAACCACTTTAGCCCACTGCTCTGTCCCATCAGTTTAACAGCTGTTTATTTTACTTACAGTAAGGGTCTTGTGGTCTCATATTTAATTGTTTTCTAATTGTCTCTCTTTTTGTTTTTCAGATGGAGTCTTGTTCTGTTGCCCAGGCTAGAGTGCAGTGGCATGATCTCGGCTCACTACAACCTCCGCCTCCCTGGTTCAAGCAATTCACCCGCCTCAGCCTCCTGAGTAGCTGGGATTACAGGTGCCTGCCACCACACCTAGCTAATTTTTGTATTTTTAGTAGAGACGGGGTTTCAACATGTTGGTCAGGCTTGTCTTGAACTCCTGACCTCATGATCCACCCGTTTCAGCCTCTCAAAGTGCTGGGATCATAGGCGTGAGCCACCGTGCCCAGCCCACTGTCACTTTCTTACCCTGCATTGTAGCTGTTGGGGTCAGGGAACATTCCTATACCGTAGATTTGATATTCTTGAGGCAGATACAAACATCTAAACTCTTAGATGGGGTAAAATAGACAGAGACTCTAGGCTTCCTAATGACTCATTCCTTTTGCATATCCTCAGATCATAACACAGCAGCCACCTTTAACTTCCAATAAAATCATATCGTACTTGGATTTTTTTACTTTTTATTTTTGCCAAGAAACATGTTTCTAAAATGTGATTTCTGAGAGATGCCATGTATGTTATACATAAACAAAAACAGCAACGTTCCTGGTGGGCAGTTTGCTAAGCTTACCCACCAGACAGGTGACAGTCACGAGGAACAGCTTTGAAGTGACAGATGGGGCCATATTGGGTCCTATGGGACAGTCATTTATTAGTTCATTCACGGCTTCTGCGTTAGCAAAATCAACAACTTATGTAAGTAAAGACCTCTCCTATAATTTGCAAATTAGTAGTAAACCACCTGTATTGCATCTACAAATATCAAAGATTTAAAGTATATTGAATTTCATTTTTTAAATAAGCTTTTTCAGAGTAGGGGAAACACACACACACACACACACATTCTCTCTCTCACACACACAGACACACAGAAACACACACACACACACACACACACACACAGAGACATATTTTTTGCCTTTATATTTATTCTAGTACCAAGTATTTGCTTGAATAAAAATTAACCAATGGATAGTGCATGAGGCCTAGGGAGGGACAGTACATTCACATACTAGCAGAAAGGAAAAGAAAAGGGAAGAAGGGCTGGGCGCAGTGGCTCATGCCTGTATTCCCAGCACTTTGGGAGGCCGAGGAGGGCAGATCATGAGGTCAGGAGTTCAAGACCAGCTTGACCAACATGGTGAAAAACCGCATCTCTACTAAAAATAAAAAAATTAGCCAGGCGTGGTGGCGTGCATCTGCCATCCCAGCTACTCAGGAGGCTGAGGCAGGAGAATCGCTTGAACCCAGGAGGCAGAGGTTGCAGCGAGCCGAGTTTGCATCACTGCACTACAGCCTGGGCAACAGAGCAAGACTCCTTCTCAA
>NW_016107321.1:14065627-14093500 GCF_001604975.1 Cebus imitator
AAAAAAAAAAAAAAAAAAAAGGACACGCCTCCATTTCTTGAGCAATAGTCCAGGTTCTTTCACGCCTGAGAGCAGAGGCGCCTTCTATACTTTGGTATTTTCCGAAGGCCCGGTTTCTCCCCCTTTAGCTCTGCAGTGGCTCTGCATTCCCATGCCTCCCATCTCCTATTCCACACACTGCACACACTGAACTGTTAACAGTTCTTGGAGGTGCACTGCTGGCTTGCCACTGGACTTTTGTTCATGCAGGAAATTGAAAAATCTTAAGACACACCAAAGGCGCAGATGCTGGTGTCCTTGCCACTTTTTGCTGTATAGTTTATTTGCCAATACTAGCACTGGGTAAAAAGATTATGTTTGCTCAGCAAAATTTATTTTTTATGTTATTTATTTTTGAGACAGTCTTGCTCTGTCACCCAGAGACACTGCTGAAGTACAGTGTCACTATCGCGGCTCACTGCAACCTCCGCCTCCCAGGTTCAAGCGATCCTCCCACCTCAGCCTCCTGAGTAGCTGGGACTACAGGCATGCACCACCACATCCGGCTAATTTTTTGTGCTTTTAGTAGAGACGGAGTTTCCCCATATTGGTCAGGCTGCTCTGGAACTCCCGACCTCAAGTGATCCACCCGCCTTGGCCTCCCAAAGTGCTGGGATTACAGGCACGGGCTACCGAGCCCAGCCGAAAATTTCTTTTTAATTGATAGAGTGGCCTCAGATAAAATGCACATGTGTGGCTTGTTAGGTGATAAAGATACCCTTGCTGGGAAGCAGCTTTGTTTATTCCCCACAAGCACAGGTTACACAACCGGGAAGTCCACGTTCCATTCCCAGTGTCCCCACCTGGAATGGGGAATCAAGGCACAAAAGGGCAGCACTGACAGGACATAACTATAGCAGCCAGAGCACAAACCAGCCAGCAAGGAGGTGCAGGCGGCCTTGTGGCCTAACCAGAGGAAGATCAGAAAGTCCCTGCCACTTAAAAAATCCCTTCCCAGGCTGGGTGTGGTGGTTCACATCTGTAATCCCAACACTTTGGGAGGCTGAGATGGAAGGATCCCTTGAGGCCAGGAGTTAGAGACCAGAGTGAGCAACTTATTGAGATTCCATCTTTACAAAAAAGACAATATTTAGGCCAGGTGTGGTGGCTCATGCCTGTAATCCCAGCACTGTGGGAGGCCGAGGTGGGTGGATTACTTGAGGTCAGGAGTTCAAGACCAGCCTACCCAACATGGTAAAACCCAGATTCTACTAAAAAAATAGAAAAATTAGCCAGGCGTGGTGGCATGTGCCTGTAGTCCTAGCTACTTGGGAGGCTGAGGCAGCGGAATCATTTGAACCTGGGAGGCTGAGGCTGAGGTAAGCCAAGATTGCGCCACTGTGCTCCAGCTTAGGCAACAGAATGAGACTCTGTCTTAGAATCAATCAATCAATACAAAACTTAGCTGAGTATGGTGGTGTATGTCCATACTACTAGTTACTTGGGAGGCCGAGGTGAGAGGATGGCTTAAGCCTAGGAGTTTGAGGCTGCAGTGACCTAGGATCTCACGCCTGCACTCCAGCCTGGGTGACAGAGTGAGAGCCTGTCTCAAACAAAACCAAAAACCCCTTCCCAGAAATCTGCCATAGGGCCTGGAATTCCAAATCGTTTTGGTTTAAGATAAAAGTTATCAGTTAAAACCCTAATCTCCCCTGGGAAGGGCAATGGCATCACTGCCACAATGTGTGAGTTAGCCTGACCATCCTTCCAAGGAACTACCCAGGTGTTCCGGGAATGAGGGCAGGAAGCACAGACAACACACAAATCTAGGGACTTGGCCAGGTCTGAGCTAGTTGAGGCACTCTGCTGACTGTGCAGCCAGGTGACAGCTCAAAAAGCTGGGCAATGAGGAGGAAAGGACAGCCCAGAGACAGAAAGACGGGCAAGGGCATGCAGACATTTTTGGATTCAAGGAAATATTTTGCTTCATACAACCAACACTGGATAATGCAGATTTAGCAAACAATCTTAAGACTTTCAGATGCAAAGGTGCTAGAAGTGAGAAGGGGCATTTGAAAACACAAATACTATTTTACACAAGGGACATAAGTAAACCGTGGAGGAGGTGTGGTGGGGGAGGGGAGACTGCTTATCTTATAATTTAAGATCTTGCCATTGTGGCACATTTTTCAGGGAAAATGGTAAAACCAACCATTTTTGGAAGCATGGGCCATTGACAAAACACTCCTAATGTATTTTTAGTCTATTGGAAGTTTTTTCTTTGAAAGAATAAGGCATGCGATCACATTTTCAATGACACATCACCCAATAAATGTGATGGGCCGGGCATGGTGGCTCACACCTGTAATCTCAGCACTTTGGGAGACTGAAGCAGGTGGATCATCTCAGATCAGGGGTTCGAGACCAGCCTACATGGCGAACGAAACGCTGTCTCTACTAAAAATACAAAAAAATCAGCTGGGCATGGTGGCACATGTCTGTAATCCCAGTTTCTCAGGAGGCTGAGGCAAGAGAATTGCTTGAACTTGGGAGGCAGAGGTTTCAGTGAGCTGAGACTGTGCCACTGCACTCCAGCCTGGACGACAGAGCGAGACTCTGGCTCAAAAAAACAAAAAGTGATCAACATTGAAGTCAACTGCACACCTAACGGTGTCACACATCCACACTGAAGTCCCTTAGAAGGAAACACTGACCTTCCTCCTGTAAGAGCTAACGTACTAACACCATTCTGCATTGCAGCTGCTCTGATTAAAAATCTATGCACATTCTTCCAGGCTGTCTACTCTAAACCCAGAAAATATCACCAACTACAAATTCTACCTTGCTACTGTTCTACAAACCAAACTATATACTTTTTCAAACAAACAACAAAGCTAACTTTTTTTTTTTTAAAAAAATATTATTTCTAAAGGCCTTTTTTCAAAGTGATATAATTTTAGTGGCAAGTAAGTTTGTTTTCACAAATTTAAAAAATATCGGTCAGCAAGCCAGGCGCGGTGGCTCATGCCTATAATCCTAGCACTTTGGGAGGCTGACATGGGTGGATCATTTGAGGCCAGGAGTTTGAGACCAGCCTCGCCAACAGTCTCTAGTAAAAACACAAAAAATTAGCTGAGCATGGTAGTGCACACCTGTAGTCCCACCTACTCAGGAGGCTGAGGCATGAGAGTCACTTGAACCCGGGACGTTGCAGTGAGCTGAGATTGTGCCACTGCACTCCAGCCTGGGCGACAGAGTGAGACTGTATCCCTCTTAAAAAAAATTCTGTCAACAAAAGACACAGGTCTAAGGCACACAAAAGCACTCAAATATAGTAGGAGTTAAGTGGAGCCAGTTTTGCTAGTTCTGCAGTACTGAATCTAACAGCAGAAACCAAACTATAAACACTAAATAGTTACCAGGACCTCCATCATCCAACTGAAAATGTCATTTCTCAGCCCCTGCTGTGCTAAATGCCAATATTGAGGCATGGTCCTAAGAATTTTAGAAAACAAATGAACAAATCAAGCCTGTTATTCACAACACTGTTGTGCACGGCCTGCCTTTCCCTTGCAATCAAGTTATGATTGAATGTCTCCATCATATGCCTACCAAGAGTCGGCCGTGACATGAACTGAGATGGCCTTGAAGGGCACACGTTCCAGACTCTAAAATCTTGCTGTTTCAAGCATTCCTCCCTGGGTTCATTTTTCTGCTACTATGACAATCATTAGCTCAATTTGTCACTCAGTTCTTTGATTAAGATATTTGGTTTTCATTTTCCAGAGACAATACAATCAAGTCTTAGTTATTTTTGAATAATTTTTAGATATCAAGCAAGCAAATATGTTGCAAATAGCCTCCTGCTTTAGATGATCTATCAGTCCCATCTTTAAGGACACCATGGGAGGACTTGCTGTGCTCAGCACAATGAACTAATTATCCCTGGAAGAATGCAGGCGGCTTCCAGACACATTTTTCTCCAGGAGATAACACACATCTAATCCATTCATAACTAAAGGCATTCAACACAATCTATACTTTTGAAACACTAAAAAATGTACTTGAAGAAAAGGCTCGGATGCTCTGTTGAAATCTTAACAGCAGTATGTATTTTCCAAAATACTAATTAAAACAAAATCATCTTATAGTTTCAGAGTAACAGCCATTGAGACTTAAATAACCTTTACAGGGTTTGCAAAGGAATTTCTCATCCTGGCAGAGGAGACAGGCAAACTCTATTTGCTAGCCTTCCTCCTCTTTTCTGGACACAAACCCACAACTGAAATGGAATGAAGGGGAGGGCTCAGCTCAACCTTGCCAGCTGCCCCCAACCCTTCCCATAGACCCTGCGATGGTAAGTTGAGAGAGGCAATTCTCAAGAGCAGCAGAGGAGGGAGTATAGCTTGCAGGGGATACACAGGCAAGCTTCTGGAAGCAAACAGAGATCAATCTCTGAACTGGTTAAACTCCCGACCCCCGACCTCCAGCAATGACCGTCCTTTGGGGTCATCACAATCAGTCTTCTTCCCCCACTCCCAAAGCTACGTTCAATGTCATGATGGTTGACAGCTTCAACTCTAAGACATATGACCTGTGAGCAAATGATTTGTCTCAAGGGAGCCTAGACGCTTTCTAGAACTGAAGTGGGTGGTTTGCGTGGATATTCACTTGGTCTCCTGCACCAAGTCGTGGGAACAATCCCATTGACGGAGATATCTGTAAAGGCCAAATATAGATTCCACTCCAGGAAAGCAGAACTCACTTCTCTCTAAATGAGTTGAGATGACTTACCAATTTCCAGGATTTTTTTTCAACTAAAGAAGGCAGTGGAGGCCACTGACCTTAGTATATCAGTATTACAATGGCCTTACACAGCCCTCTGTTGCCATGAAGTTCTGATCTTTACCTTTCAGAACTTCAAGGCACCTAGCAACATCCTGCTGATCTTTCTTCCTTCACACCTTCTCTCCACTTGAACTAAGGCCAATCACCACTTACTCACCCTCAGGTACCAGGCCCTCCTGAACATCAGGTCCCGTGCTGGGCGCAGTGAAGGGACACGGGCTTTAAGCCTCAAACAAAAAAACCACACATATGATGACTGCTGTGGAGCAGTGTGGGACATTGCTTCTGTAAACTACCAACAATTGTGGACATAGCCATTTGCACTATTTTCCTCAGCTCTCTTATCCCTTAGTTTCGAACTGTCCTTCAATTAAAATTAAAAGTGGATAGCAACTTTATGTTGACAGTAAAATCAAGCCCCATTAGGCTGCCTTCACTTAGGGTACACTTTCCAGTCTTAAAGAATAAGCCCAGTCGGACTCATCTTTCATCTTAAATTTAATTACTTGGTATCCAAGCTGACAGCCAAACTTGCTGAAAGTTTTTGAGAGTCTAAACACTTGCCTAACTCCCAGTTCCCACAGAGGTACATGAAGTAACTTGTTTATGTTAACAGAACAAAGGAAAGGAAAGAGAGCTCTCTGTTCCACTGCAGGTTCAGTCAGAATTGGGTCAAGAAACAAGTGTGACCAAACTTATTTCTGTTTATTCTGAATAAACATTATTGAATCCTTTACAAGTAAATGAAAGAAGAGTAAAAGGAAGAGGAAAAGCTAAAACATGAAGGCTGGTGGTTTGAGGGGTGGGATGATGGGTGAGCGCCGCATACTTTCATCTCTCTACATTTTCTTTAATGAATATGTATTACTTGTGTGGTTAAAATATAAGAAGAACAGAATGAATTTACATGGCAGGTCTTGTTCCTGCCACACCCCTGGCCCAATCTTTCCCAGTTTTGCTTTGTCTGACGGTCTACACACTCTGCTCCCTGGCTGGCTGCCTTCCAGGTAGGTTGGGCTATAGGCACCAATAGTTTGAAGCAGGAAGGGGAGAAATAGAGGCATTTCCTCCACTCCCTCATTGATTAGGGGCAGCTCCTCCATGGTTCCAGCCTTTCTTGGGCTCCCTTAACTCTATTTCGTTCCCGGTTCCTCGGGGATCTCTGTTGGTTGTCCCAAAAACAGTGGCTAAGGCCTCCCACGGTTGTCATCTCTCTTTGCTTCACATAAACCCTTCATTTGAACCAGCTGAGCTAATTCAGTTTCTTGCCAGGTCCCTGGCTGATGCACTGTCACACTAACTCCAGAATCCTTGGTCTAGAATACTGATAGCAGTTTGACTTCATATGCAGTCAGACTATTTGGCCTGACCTTTTTAC
The DNA here is from genome assembly GCF_001604975.1 of Cebus imitator. Classification (NCBI taxonomy): domain Eukaryota; kingdom Metazoa; phylum Chordata; class Mammalia; order Primates; family Cebidae; genus Cebus; species Cebus imitator. Next base: position 14,071,833 of record NW_016107321.1, read on the forward strand.
CCAGTGATAAAATGCCAAATTTTAGCCCCATTTTAACTTATGATCTGCTTGATCCAGGTCAATGAAATAAATACTTAATTAGAGCCTATTCTATAGCAGAAAAATATTTTGAATTTGATACCTGCTGATACAGTCACTTATTCAATATTTATTGAGCAGCTACGATGTGCCAGGCACTGCCTTGGCACTAAAGACAGAATAGTGAACAAAACAGACAAACACCCCTGCCTTTATGACACTTATTTTCTAGGGGGAGCTGTATAGACTAAAAAGAATCCTATGAGAACAGCATTCAACATTGGAAAGAGACTCGGGCTTTCTAATTCGGTGTTTCAATGATCACTTATAACATCTCACCAAGTGTGTCCGGTCTCTGCTTAGATACTGTTACCAGACATCCCATCCCCATCCTGCACAAATAATTGATCATACCGTGGAGTTCTTTTTTTATTTAGACAGTCTTGCTCTGTTGCCCAGGCTGAAGTACAGTGGCATGATCTCAGCTCACCGCAACCACTGCCTCCTGGGTTCAAGTGATTCTCCTGTCTCAGCCTCCTGAGTAGGTGGGACTACAGGTGCATGCCATCATGCCCAGCTAATTTTTTGTATTTTTAGTAGAGACAGGGCTTCACTGTGTTAGCCAGGATGGTCTTGATCTCCTGACCTCATTATCTGCCCACTTTGGCCTCCCAAAGTGTTGGGATTACAGGCGTGAGCCCCCGCGCCTGGCGACCCTGCAGTTCTTTAAATACCGCTATGGAAAAACACAAGAGAAATTATACCTCACCTCCATTTTGTAGTTTCTTAATTACTTGAGCTGTCCTATCAGTTTCCCAAATGTATTTACATCTTTATTCAACTATTTATGGGATAACTACCCTAAGGGATTCCTGGAGGCGGGTTCAGTGATGGGGGAGGAGGTACAGAGAGGTCAAAGGGGAGAGCTGCCCCTCGTGGCTGTGGGGCGAGTGGTATAAAGCGGACTTAACACGGTTACCGCCCTCTGATCACCTCCATGTGTGTCAAGATCATGCCTTCCTAACGCTTCCACCAAAGTGGTTTCAGAATTTTAAGTCCTCATGCCAACTTACTATTAAAAATGTTAAAAAGACATCATTTTTGGAAAACATCCTCTGGGAAATAAATATTCTCCCCACTCCTCCCAAGTGAGACTTTTAGGGACATCGCCATCGCTGTGTCCTCCAAGGGCACGGAGTTTGGCCAGGTGGACACACGGAGGGGTCACCCGAACAGGGGACCGATGGCTGTGTGAGATACGCAATGGGCTGGAAAGGCACAGGCACTATGGAAAGGGGGCCAGGCCTGGTTTGTGGTGGTCTGAGAAGGCTTCCCTGAGGGAGGGATGTGTGGACTGACATCTGAAGGCTGAAAAGAACTCAACAGGGGAAACCAGCCAAAGAGAAAAGACCCTCCAGGCTGCTTTACTCCCGTTGGCAGAGACTGCTGGTGTACCTGGCGTCATACGCACAGTAAACACCCAACCTAGATTTTTTTCCTGGGCAATCTTGTTTGCAAATATACTGTGACATACCACAATTAATAACTGTGTCTACTGCAACAATGCCCCTTTATTAAGGTATGTACTCCTTTCCGTCTCCACTTTGGAGGTAATCCCGTCCCCTCCTCTGCATGTACCAGTCTTCTCTAGTCTCACCTTTTCTCTCTCCTCCAGACGGTGGGCAGAGCTGCTTGGGCGGTAACCATGACTCTATTCTTGCCTAATTGCTTGGACTGGGTCCTTAAAAGGTGTGGTTACAGTAAATCACAATGTAAACTTCCCTGCCCAGCATTTCCATCCGGGTATTATCAGATTAAAATGAACATCAAAGGAGCCCTAAAAAGAAGGGGTCACAAAAGGACAGACTGACGGCTGGGGACGGTGGTCCTGCCACTGTTTGTCTTGCTACTTCCAGGGGCCTTGAGAACTGACCATGTGCTTTTGAGCCTTGCGTATTTCTCAGGATCAGCTGGACACCTTTCCTGGGGGACCCAAAACCAGGGACAACCGCCTGGTTGCCAGTATGGATCAGACAGAAAATATCTGTTTAGGAGTCGGTACAAATTAGGGAGTAACAAAATGGTAAACATAATGAATTAAGCTGCTCTAAGAGTTTTGAGGAACTGTGTTTTCATAATGACTATTGGTTATCAGCCTAGTAATATTTTTTTTGAGACTGAGTTTCACTCTTGTGGCCCAGGCTGGAGTGCCGTGGCGCGATCTGGGCTCACTGCAACCTCCGCCTCCTGGGTTCAAGCCATTCTCCTGCCTCAGCCTCCCAAGTAGCTGGGATTACAGGCATGCACCACCACACCTGGCCAATTTTTTATTTTTAGTAGAGGAGATCGGGTTTCTCCATGTTGGTCAGGCTGGTCTGGAACTCCCGACCTCAGGTGATCCGCCTGCCTCAGCCTCCCAAAGTGCTGGGATTACAGGAGTGAGCCACCTTGCCTGGCCCTATAATTCCTGATGTGGTAGAATTTGAGATAGATGTTTTAACTATGATCAATAAAAAACTCCCTGTAAAATTTTTTGATGACGTCACCTGACAGTAAACCAACGTCTGGCATCCAGATCATGCTTTTTACCTATTCACTGACATCATCTCTACTTTCTGCAAAATTGCATTCTGAAAACCAGGTTATAAAGATTATGAAATAGCTAATTTTACCACAGGGGTGTTGTCATCATTTGTGGCTGTATCCCAAACAAGCACCTGCCTCAATATATCCCTGACATAGCAGCAGCACAGCAGTTGAGCTAACTGTACACCTGCAAAAATTATGCTCCTATAATATACAGATAATGTAAGGTATGGTTAGTTCTGAATTATTCAAGGAGCTCTTATAAGTTTATATACAATTATGATTATTAGAACAAATTCACTGCAGTGAGGTGTCCTGGATGAGCCTCCATAGAAATTGGGTGAGTGAGACTGGAAGGCTCTTTGAAGCTATCCCCTAACCCATGTACTTACTTTCACGCAATGACTGACTGATTTATAAGGGGCCTAAGAAGGATCCTAGAAAAAGGCTTCTAACACTATCTAAAACTAGGATTCAGATATTTTCAGGCATATATCATGATTCTCCGTGGGGAATGAAGGTGGGGCTGGGGCTGAGATCTGATGGCAGCGGCAGCTTTGGTGATCCTGGGAGAGGAGAGGGGAAGGAAGTCTGGCAGGACAAACAGAATCAGTAGAAGGCCATTCTTCTGGTTAGGGGAAGTCCTGGTTTCTGATCTTGTATGTGGCAAGCACTCAGGCTGGCCTCACCTGGTCGATTGGACAGCCTGGGAATGCCCTGACAGAGACTGGGTGGCCGAAAAACAAAAACCAAAGCGAAGAGATGTAACAACTATAATATCCCAGGCAACTTGGCTGTGAGATCCTTCTGTCCAACAGAAGGAAACACAAGGGGAGAGGAATCCTTTTCCCATAAAGAAAAGAACAGGGAGTTCTTAGCAGCCTGGGGGTAGGGGTTTGAGGGGCCCACCAGGAGAATTCCCACAGGGAGCCTGGGAATGCTGACTATTCCGGGGCAGGGGCCCCGGGAAGGATCAGTACAGTGCGGGAGGAAGGGCAGTGACAGGTCAGGCAGAGGAAAGGGGAGCCAGGAGGGGCTGCCTGGGAGGTCCTGTCTTTACACCTGTGGGAAGTGACAGCTGAGCTGGCCAAGTATGATCTTTTAAAGTGACTTCACCTGTAGCCACAGGGCTGGTGGGGCCTGGTGGAGCTGAGGCTGATGAGACCGAGTGTGACCCGTGGACCTGTTGTCTGGTCAACACAGGATTTAATTTCTTTGTATTGATGACCCAAATTTAAAAAATCAGGATACTCTGCATTAAAAAAGAGTCAGATTCTGGGGGGGGGGGTCTTGGGGTTGGGGTGCCAGAAAATTAAAAAGGGATAAACATGAGTTAATGCTAGTCTAACGCTCCCACACAGCAGCAGTGGGTGGGTGGAGCTAAGCCTGCTCACATCGCCCTGGCTGTGCACTGCCCAGTGTGCCACAGTCCCCAGCAGCCCCTTTCGTGTTACACCTGTCCTCTGCCACTCTTTTATACGATCTGCCTGGCCCCTGAGGTGTGTGACTTTGGATTATACGTGAGGGCACATCCAGACGCTGCACTATTAGGTTACTAGTCCTAGAAATTACCAGATTCTATGATCTGATAAGAACAATTTATTTCTCCAATGTGTAAGCCACATGAAAATAAAACACAGGCCTGCGCAGTGGCTCACGCCTGTAATCCCAGCACTTTGGGAGGCCGAGGAGGGCGGATCATCTGAGGTCAGGCATTTGAGACTAGCCTGGCCTGCATGGTGAAACTCTGTCTCTACTAAAAATACAAAAATCAGCCGGGCATGATGGTGCGTGCCTATAATCCCCGCTACTCAGGAAGCTGAGACAGGAGAATTGCTTGAACCTGGGAGGCGGAGGTTGCGGTGAGCCAAAATCACACCAGGGCACTCCAGCCTGGTTGACAGAGCAAAAAAAAAGAAAAAAAGATGACTTCTTATTACTCTAGACAAGATTAGGCACACACACACACAAATGCTATAAGGCCAGTCTTTCTATCATGGAAAAATTTAGTGAAGGAAAGGGAAGAAGGTCTACAGTGGAGGGGTGGGGAAAAATTAATCACAGCTCAGGAAATGTAAATTGTCTTTACCATTTATCCTAATTAACTCTTATTTTCATTTTTGTCTGTTTATATTCAAAGTAACTTCTCCTATCAGTTCTTTTGCAGACCTACATTTCAATAAAACATTAGAATTTGGTCGGTTTCTACGAAGGAATTAAGATAGAAGAAGAAATTAATTCTGCCCAACCAAACTGATAATTGGTGTCATAGTTTTTTTTTTCTTTTTTTGACAGAGTCTTGCTTTGCTGCCCTGGCTGGAGTGCAGTGGCATGATTACAGCTTACTGCAGCCTCAACCTCCCAGCCTCAGGTGATCCTCCTGCCTATGCCTCTGAGTAGTTGGGACCACAGGTGTGCATGACCAGGCCTGGTTAGTTTTTAAAATTATTTGTGGAGATGGAGTCTCCCTATGCTGCCCAGCTAGTCTCAAACTCCTGGGCTTGAGTGATCCTCCCACCCTGGCCTCCCAAATTGCTGGGATTATAAGCATGAGCTACAGAACCAAGCCTGTCATAGTTTTTGAAACTGACAACTTGATAGAATATCCAGACAAACCACAGGCCCCAAAGAATGGCACACTGAACTGGCTGGCAAGACATAGGGGTTCCTACCATCTACGCACCCCTATGGAAGTACTGAAATGACGATTTGTTTACAAGCTTTTCTGAAAAACAAGACAAGATCTACTATAAATGCCAAAATTTATGTATCACGTCCTAATCTCATGAAACGCTCGTTTTGTTGTGCCTTTTTAAAAAACAATAGGACAGGAATGAAGACAGAATTGGAGATTCTAGTCCCTCAAAACAAACAATGACTATAAAATTGGATTTACTGGCAAGGAAAAAAGAGGAATAAGCAGTCCCCTAACTTGGAAGGGCGTTTGAGTGTTCTGACACTGATCATTTAAGACGGCACCTAGAGGCATTAGTTCTTCATCAGCATTTTTCCTAGAAAGGGGAAACCCCACCCTGTGCACCATCCCCGTGTTTATTTTTTTCTGAACCCGAGAGATAAAACTTTTAATACACAGAGGCCTCTGAGAGGATCTGTAGACGTACCCAAGTCTTTCTGAAGAAGAATCGCCTCTGATATGTGATATCTTCCCTCAGGAGCATGAGGAGGAGGCAGCGGGTGAGGGGGTAGAAAAACAAAACCAACCATTTTCCCCTAATCCTCATGTGGAAGAAAAAGTAGAAGCTAAAAGCTTCCCCCAGGGAAAATCTACCCCAGACTGGAGATGAATCAAGCAAGTCTAGTAAACTTCAGACTGCTGAGCTTGCTCAGCTTGAAAGGCCACACGCTCACTTCCAGTACACCTCCTGGCAGGCGGGGCAACTGGGCTCAGGGGGCCCTGAGTGTGGGCAGTGGTGGCTGGAGAGGGGCAGGGGCTGGGTGGGACAGACGGTCCCACCGCTTTCCATGTTTCTCTGGAAACCCCATGACAAAGACAGTGTCAGAGAACAGGGAATTCTTGTGCTTTTCTACATGGATAAGTCCCACCCCAGGGTTTTATTTTTTAAAAGTTCCCCTGAAGATGAGATAAACCACTTATATCTTATAAAAATGAGTGCTCCAATGGCCTATCTTCGAAATATGCTTTACATTTCATTCTTCTGCAGACACTCAGAGATTTTAATCTAGTTAGACATTTTAATACATCAATTATCATAATGGCATTGTAAGCCAAAAACACTGGTGATTGTTAGTACACACCCTAAACCATTATTTCTCCAGGTGTTACCTAACACCTCCTAAATTACTGCTATGGACTGAATTGTGTCCCCTCACCCAAATACATAGGTTGATATTGAAGCCCTAACCCCCAAAGTGACTGTATTTGGAGATGAGCCCTTTAAGGAGGTGAAGTTAAATGAAGTAATAAGGGTGGGGCCCTAGTCCAATAGGACTGGTGTCCCTATAAGAATAGGAAGAAATACTAGAGATCTTGCTCTCTCTCTATGCAAAAGCCCAAGTGAGAATACAGTCAGAAAGCAGCCTTCTGTAAGCCAGCAAGAGAGGCCTCACTAGACACCAACCCCACTAGCACCTTGATCTTGGGACTTACAGCCACCAGAACTGTGAGAAAATAAATGTCTGTCATTTAAGCCACCTGTCTGTGTTGTTGTTATGGCAGTCAAGGCTGGTTAGCCATCATCACCAGCAAGCTTTTCAATAAGCAACCAGATTTCTGGGTCCTGCCCAAAAGCACCACATCAGAATGTTTAGGGATGGGGCCCAGGGATGGGCAAAGGTAACTGAACTCTTTGGGTGATGTAAGGTTGAGAACCACGGAGAGCTCAAGGCTGCCTGCAGCCCCTTGCTCCACCCACCTCAGCCTTCCCCTAATCCATCATCCCAAAGAAAAATGCTCAGATGGGGGTCAAGGATGAGAGACTTCAAGGATTACACTCTCCAAAAGGGAAATAAAGGATTATGAATAGAACTAGGCAGGAATCATGGTGGGGTCCAGGGTGAGGTGTGCTGTAGGAAAAGCCACTTTTGTCTCTGAGTTGGGCTTGCTCAGAAGGGTCAAGAGGGGCCCTTGAGACCCATGTGAAATGCTGCCCAACTCCATCAGAAGGAGACCAGAGGAAGGTTTATGCCTGAAGCCCAAGGTTAATGAAGAGTGTGCTTGTGCCGAGTATTCCCTGCCCTCGGAGGACAGCACCAGCCAAACCTCTCCCCCCTCACTGCAAAGAACCAACTAAGATGCATTCTCAACAGGCTAACAGGTAAGTCAGACCATCAACCACTGAGGATACTTTCAACTCTGAAACTCGGCACCCAAGGGAAGTTATCATTTGCACCAGCTGCACTTTCAGTCTTTTTTGTAAGTCCTGATCTTCACCAGAGTGAAAGGCTCTATGTCAGTAGACTTAAAATTAGTTCTAATGGTCAGGGATAATAATATACAAGCAAATCCAAAGGCACCAAGTACATTCAACTATGTAAAAATGCCACACAGAATTCTGCAAGTTTTCAAAAGTCAAGGTGTTAAACAGCAATCAAACACTATTTTAAAGCAGCATATTAGCTGGAAGGCAAGACCAGAGTATTTTTTCTTGTGATTCATATGTATCACCAGGGTAGAGAGACAAGGATATGACACAAGAATGTTCTACACTTCCAAATTAAGGTACAATTTTTTTTTTCTTCCAATGGAGTCTTGCTCTGTAGCCCAGGCTAGAGTGCAGTGGTGTGAACCCGGCTCACTGCAACCTCCACCTCCTGGGTTCAAGCGATTCTCCTGCCTCAGCCTCCCGAGTAGCTGGGATTACAGGCACATGCCACCACACCCATCTACTTTTTGTATTTTTAGTAGAGATGGGGTTTCACCATGCTGGCTAGGCTGGTCTCGAACTCCTGACCTCGTGATCCACCCACCTCGGCCTCCCATAGTGCTGGGATTACAGGCGTGAGCTACCATGCCCCACCTACAACAGAACTTTTAATAACCACTGTGTTGCCCAGTTGTGTTTCTGAAGTGGCAAAAGATGTCCATGTCTTTTTTTTTTGTTGAAAAAACAAAACAAAACAAAACTCTGGTGACAGAGTCTCACTCTGTCACCCAGGCTGGAGTGCAGTGGCGCGATCTTGGCTCACTGCAAACTCTGCCTGTGATTCATATGTATTGCCAGGGTAGAGAGACATGGCTGTGACCCAAGAATGTTTCACACTTCTAAATTAAGGTACAATTTTAAAAAAAGCAGAATATATTCTAGACTGTTTTTTTGAATACTGTTTAGGAAGTAGCTCTTCAAGTAGAAAAAAGTTTTGTTTGTTTTTTCTTCAGATGGAGTCTTGCTCTCCTGGGTTCAAGTGATTCTCCTACCTCAGCCTCCCGAGTTGCTGGGATTATAGGCACCTGCCACCATGGCTGGCTAATTTTTGTATTTTTAGTAGAGACAAGGTTTGACCATGTTGGCCAGGCTGGTCTCAAACTCCTGACCTCAAGTGATCCTCACACCTCAGCCTCCCAAAGTGCTCGGATTACAGGCATGAGCCACTGCATCCAGCCTAAATAGAAAATTTTAACACCAGTAATTTCTTATTTCTTTAGCAGGGATTTAAGAGCATTTTTAATATATTGCCCAAATATGGGAAATAAAGCTGTACAATCCATAACCCCATCCTCAAAGTTTCCAAATTCTTTAGAGAGAGAGAGGGAAGTACCCTAACGCTAATCCTAGCTACTGGGTGAGTATGTTCTCTTTTTTTGAGATGGAGCAAGACTGTCTTTCAGCTCACTGCAAACTCCACCTCCCAGGTTTGAGCAGTTCTCCTGCCTCAGCCTCCCAACTAGCTGAGATTACAGGCGGTTAATTTTTGTGTTTTTAGCAGAGACGGGGTTTCACCATCTTCACCAGTCTGGTCTTGAACTCCTGACCTCGTCATCCGCCTCCTTGGCCTCTCAAAGTGCTGGGATTATAGGTGTGAGCCACCGCACCAGGCTTGTGTGAGTGCCAGGTGCTGCTCTGACTGTATTAGACTAATTCCTCACAACCCTCTCCCAGGACAGAGGTGCTACTGTCTCCATTTTATGGATGAAGAACTCAGAGCAGAGCAAGTTCAGCAGATTGGTTGGATGTGCAATGCTAGGAAGTGGAGGCCCCACAGTTTGAACCCCGACGGCTAGATTTCAGAGCTTAATCACTATTCAATACTGCCAGATATGTGTGTTTATGTCACAGATGTATAGAATTAGAGAACCTGGAATATGTGCCTTGGGGGTGAAGGGGGGCCTTAGGATAAATATGTTTAACCAAAATCTTTCCTTTCATAGACATTTGAAGCCTGGAAAGAGGATCACCCCAGTTCCTCTAGTCCAGGGGTTCTCACACCTTAGCTAGCATGGGAGTCCCCTGGAGGCTTGGTAAGATACTGCCTGCTGGGTCCTAGCCCCAGGTCTCTGATTTGATGGGGCTGGGGTGGGGCCAGAGGATTACTAGCAAGTTCCCAGATGGCTGATGCTGCTGGTCCTGGGGACACATTTTGGGAATCGGTGACTTCCTCAGTCTGCGGCTGCTCCAGAATGAGGCTTCTGCATGCCTCACTGTGCATCTTCCAGATCAATGGTGGATGCCGCTGCTCTGTGGCAGCAAGGGGCTGAGGGAGGCTGATTGGCCTGGCAGGGTCTCCTGGTCTCCTTCTCTCCCCATAGCTGAAACATACAAGAGGCTTCTCTCTGGTATGTTGGCCCCAATTCACTGCAACACTGGTCCTTCCACATGTTCCTCTCCATCTTCCCCAGCACAAAACCAATTTGAAGCAATAGAAACCCACCGTCTGCTTAATAAACATTATTCTCACTATGAGCTATTTACTGAAACCAGTGATCTAAAATTTGGCTCTATCAATGCTAAACATAGCAGGAGTTAGCAAAAATAGCAGGGGCCGTGGATAATTGCCAGTCTTTATCCTCAGAAGGAAAGGACGATCAGACAATTTCAAAGTTTTCTTTTGTTGACACTGTAATTCAAAAGAAATTTAGTTTATTTGTTTAGCTAAGAGGATCCATGGCCTTCATTAAGATCCCTAATAAACTATTTTGAAAGTAGAGACACCACTGAATTATTGTTTAAACTTGCCATGTTTAAAATGGCTTACTTTTCGTTGTCTCATGGGGCATTCTGAGGCTTAAGTGATTTAATAGGCCTAAGGCATGACTGAGCCAGGTACACACCAGGTGCTCACAGAATATTACTTCTCTCTATGTTACAGTTCCTAATCCTTGGGGGAACCCGGGGCAAAATCCATACCTGTATGCCCAGGTAAGGCAAAGGTATGGCCCGAGTAAATACAGGCCTCAGAGTCCAAAATGTCTCTTCCCCATTAGCAAGGTGGCTTGGGGACAATGGCACTCAAGAAGCATTTCTGGAGCATCAATGTCTACAAGACAATTATCTGTTGCAGGAGGGAAACCTCACAGGACTTAATGCTTGGGAGTCACTTAACGTTGAGTCAGCGTGTCTGAATCCCTGCCAGGTATCAGAGATCTCAGGTAAAGAGTTCTAGACAATAGTTACTTTTTGGTTGTTTACATTTTTTATTTTGAAATAAGTATAAATCTATAAGAAACTGCCAAAACCAAACCAAACCAAAAGCGTACAGAGGGCCTCCTACGTCCTTCGCTGTTTCCCCAACAGTCACTGGCATACTTGTGGTCTAATAACAGAGACTGACATTGGTCCAGCCCACAGCATTCAGATCTCACCAGCTTTTATTTTGAGACAGAGTCTTGCTCTGTCACCCAGGATGGACAGCAGTGGCGCAATCTTGGCTCACTGCAACCTCCGCCTACTGGGTTCAAGCAATCCTCCTACCTCAGCCTCTCAAATAGCTGGGACCACAGGCGCACACCACCAGCTAATTTTTGTATTTGTAATAGAGACGGGGTTTTCACCATGTTGGCCAGGCTGGTCTTGAACTCCTGACCTCAGATGATCCCAGCCTCCCAAAGTGCTGGGATTACAGGTGTGAGCCACCGCGCCCAGCAAGATCTCCCCAGCTTTAAGGACAGTTCTATTTTTGTTGTAGAGACATAAAAAAGTAATGTAAAAGCAACAAACAAAATCACCAATTTCATCTCATTTAATGTTACTTTGAAGTATGCCTTTGTACGAGCTATGAGAGAACAATAAGTGTTAAGCAAATGAATTGTATAAATACAACTCTCTTAAAAAAACTTAACTGTTTTTCAGAGATTTGAGCTTATCATATAATCAAATTAACCTGTTTTTGAATCATTTGCAGATACAAATGCCTATTAGTGAAGACAATTAGCCTCTTTTAAAGAGGTGAACTGGCATGTGAAATACATAGATTCTAACCCACCTTACTCTGCCCAAACACACACACAACCTGCACAACTATTGGAAAAGAATGCACAGGAGAGCTGGAGAATTTTATATATTGTCTGGCCTACAGTTGCATTATGGGAGGTACTTGTATTTTGTTTCACTTCCCCAAATAATTCTTAGCAGCTCCTATTACTGTATTTGTTATAAACTAGTGTAATCAATTTATTAAAAGGGTCCAAAATAGTCTTCCTCAAGCATACTTTTTCATGTACGTACGTGTGTGTGTGTGTGTGTGTGTGTGTGTGTGTGTGTACACACAATCAGGTTAGGGAGTCAAACCCTTTATATGCTAACAACTTCCTTAACTAACAAAATTGTCATAACATGATCAAAAATGATATCTTTCAAAGCTGATATAACCTGAGGTATCGCTTGAGTATCCCTAATCCAAAAATCCGAAATCCAGAATACTCCAAAATCCATAGCTTTTTGAGCATCTGCATGACTCCACACGTGAGTAACTCCACACGTGGGAAACACTACATATAAGTACTTAACACAAAGTTTATTTCATGCAGAAATTTAAAATATTATATAAAATTACCTTCAAGCTACATGTATGAGGTATACAGGAAACCTAAATGAATTTCATGTTGAGACTTGGGTCCCATCCCCCAACTGTCTTATTATATAACACAAATATTCCCAAATCCAAAAAAAATCTGAAACTCACAACACTTGTGGTCCCAAGCATTTCAACCCATACTTCACAATTGATCTACTTGTTTGATGCATTAGCCAACATTTGGTGTTTATCCATAACATTCTTTTAAAAAATAAAAATAAAACCAGTACCACCAGAAGAACAAAATGTCTTGAGAAACTCTTGGGAAGAAGATTCTTCAGGATCTATCAAAAAGGACCAGAATCACTTTCTTAAGCAGGTAGTGATGTGGGGACATTTTTGATTCCTCCCCATAAGAAAGCTGTTCTGGTATTAGGAAACAAAATACAGTATCTTCCCTTTGCACAGTATGGGTCTGTCTGTGTCAATCTTCACCAGGAGGCTGGCCAGAGTAAACAGATGTCTCAATATGCAGAGAAGCCAAACTCCCTTCCCATGGTACATAAAGGGCTGATGCCCCTGCTGGGGCCATCTGAATTCTGAATGACCAACCAAACTTCTGCAAAGGGCTCCCCTCCCAGGGCTGGCCCTAGGCGAGATTCTGAAATAGGAGAAGCTTGTTCAGGACCACACCAGGGCCACTTGCCCAATTCCCAGGCACCCAATTTACTTCCCAGTTGCCTGTCCTTAAATCTCCCCCACTCAGGGTTCCCTTCTTTAAGGCTAGTGCCTTAAGCTCCCCAACCTTGCAAAAATCCCGAGGAAACTTCAAAAGCTAAAATAGTCTTTCCAAGCACAGAACTAGACAGTCATAGGCCTGAGTCCAAGTTCAGTGCTCCCTCCATTGCCTACAACATGACAAGCTCTTTGGTAGGGCTCAGGAGTAGAAACTTTACTATTTTATCCACCTTCTTAAAGCTTGGGAATTTACAAATTGTTTGTAATGGTTCTTACTTTTTCAGAATCAAATCATCACATATATTCTATTTCACCTTCTGGGGAAATTTTAAAATGCTCAGAAGCATTCATGTATTTAAAAGTACTTCTTTTTTTTTTCTTGAGACAGAGTCACACTCTGTAGCCAAGGCTGGAGTGCAGTGGCACCATCTTGGCTCACTGCAACCTCCGCCTCCCAGATTCAGGCAATTCTCATGCCTCAGCCTCCCAAGTAGCTGGGACTACAGGTGCGTGCCACCATGCCCAGCTAATTTTTGTCTTTTTAGTAGAGATGGGGTTTTACCATGTTGGCCAGGCTGGTCTCGAACTCCTGGCCTCAAGTGATCCACATGCTTTGACCTCCCAAAGTGTTGGGATTACAGGCATGAGCCACCACACCTGGCCCTATAGTTTGATTTCTAAAACCACTATACCACCACCAGGGGAATCAGTCTTAAGCACACAAAGAATATTTTTAAAACATACTTACCTTGAGACATTTTTCCTCTCACAAATAATTTCTGGTATCTCTAGACTTAAAAAAAAACACTTGTGAAATTATGCTCATGAACCAGTTATTGATTTCCAACTTCTGGCTGGTTGAAGATTCCTTGTATGCAGTTTGCATGGAGAAGCTGTTGTTATGAAACACACCTACAAAGTTAGATTAACAGGCTAAAGAACCAACCACCAGAACCAATGCTAATGCATCCCTGAAGAAGGGACAAAGTGTGTGTGTGTGTGTGTGTGTGTGTGTGTGTGTGTGTGTGTGTAATGAGATATTCAAAGTGTTTAATGTGGGATGATCAAATGTCTAAGTGTCATCCTCTGATTTCAAATGGAAAACTGCAGATTTTTTTCTGAAGCTGGCAGCCTGCCATTGCTGCAGGCCCTGAAGTGCCTTTGGGCTTCAGGGACAAACAGACTTGGCTCAAATTGCACTCCGCTTCTCCTGGGCTGCAGCTCCACCCTGAGTCTCCTGGTCTTAGGACGAATTCCTCTGCCAGGCTTCCCCGGGACTTTCCACCTAAGCTGTCACATAAATCATTTAAAGGATATATAGACTTTAAGAACTATTGAGAGAGGGAAGACATCCTAAAATAGCCTCTGTGATCTGAATTCTCCCTCATCACAACCTTGACATAGAGCCAGGTTTTGAATACCAGTCTTCTGTACCCTCTGCATGCCAGGCTGGAGTGTGCACGGATTTTCTTTTTTGTTTGTCTTTATATTTTTCGAGTGTGCATGTTTGTTAGGCAGTGTTGCAAGCAATTAACATGCACCGTCTCATCCAGTCCTCAGGAGAATTCCATTGTTCCCATATAAAGATGAAGATATTCTTCTATAAATAATATCCCCATTTCATTTGACTTGTTGTGAAAGTCACCAAGAAAGTAAAAAATTAACATTTTTAAGGTAAAGATTCTAAGTCTGAATTATTTTTGTTTTCCCACCCTTTCTTTCTGACAAGTAGGGCTCAAATACGTGTATTTGGTCACTTTACAGCTATTTACAACACGAAATCCCCCTCCATTCAATGAGGGCTCATCTTGTTTCAAGAAAATATCAACAACCAGAGATACAGTTCATGAGAGAAACTCTAGAGTCAGACCCCTGTGAAACAACAATAAGGGACATTTGGGTGTGTATGGGTTTTTGTCTTTTCAAAAAAGTTTTTAGAGTGTGCATGTTTGTTAGGCAGTGTTACACGCAACTGACATGCATAGTCTCATCCAGTCCTCAGAATTCCATTGTTCCCATTTGAGATATGGACAATTCAAGGCTTAGGCCAGCTATACAAGGCCAAGATCACACAAAGTTAAACAGAATAGCCAGAATTTTAGTGTTCTTAACCACTGCCCTATACTTTAAAATTTCAAGGAAAGTAGAATCAGCTCTTTATTTTTTAAATAGAAGAAACACCCAGTACAGCCTAGGATTCCAGTTTGTAGAACAGAGATATGTTTCTAGTGAATTCCTTATATTTTCTATGCTCTTATCTTAAATCAAAACCAAATTAAGCAGCTCACTATCTAAAAATCAAAGGACAATGTGCTAGACTTGGAGCTTCTCAGAAGTTTTTCAAAATTACCAAATATGAAAGATTATATTTGCAAAAGCATCAAACAAATTTCAAGTTCTAGAAGCATAAAGCACTGAGCAAAGAAAATGAAAACCAGAGTAGGTTTTCAAGCAGGACAAATATTGTTCTTTGGAATAGAAACTTGTTGTTGAATCTCGCCATGGAGCAAAAGGCTTATAAACTTTTGAAAATGCAGGGTTCACATGGAAACTGAAACATAACGGGAACTGCAATACGGAGACTGACAGATGCTGCGTGTCTTCTTAATTCTTTTAAAAGCCAGTCTTGGCTATTAAAATGTCGATGTAGGAATAATAAAATACCATTGATTCTAGTTATCCAGGGGGAATGTTTATGCAGACGTTTTAAAACTTTAGTTATATACAAATTTACTAGTACAGAGGCAGATACATTGATAAATCTAGGTACTATGAACTGCAGATCCAGTCACTAGGAATTGACTAGAAAACACTTAATAGATAGTAATCACACAGTCATCAGGACTACATAATAATATAAATCAACTACTATAGCTAACATGTTTTGAGTACTGTGTGCTAGGCACCATTTATTTTATTTTAATTTTTATTTTTTGAGATACGAGTCTCACTCTGTTGCTCAGGCTGGAGTGCAATGACACCGTTTCAGTTCACTGCAACCTCCGACTCCCAGGTTCAAACAGTTCTCCTGCCTCAGCCTCCCAAGTAGCTGGGATTACAGGTGCCCACCACCACACCCAGCTAATTTTTGTATTTTTAGTAGAGACGAGGTTTCGCCATGTTCACCAGGCTGGTCTCGAACTCGTGACCTCAGGTGATCTACCCACCTCCGCCTCCCAAAGAGCTGGGATTACATGCGTGAGCCACCGTGCCTGGCTAGACACTATTTTAAACATTTTCTTTTTAAATTAATTAGCTGAATGCTCACAACAATTCTAAAAGGCAGATATTACTATCATCCCTATTTGAGAAACATGAGGCACTGAGAGATGAAGTAATTTTCAAAGTCACACAACTAGTAAGGAGTGAAACTGGTATTTGAACCTAGACAGTCTAAGTCTGGGGCTGCAACTCTTACTCTGTGCTATAATAATTTCCGGCAGCAGAGTCCTGCCTGCCGGGACAGGGATGGTCCCCAGCTAACTGAACTAACGGCAGACAGAAAACAGAAAATTCTGCCATGTACACTGGCAAAGGTTCTTATAAACTAGATCCGTGCTGCCTGTCTTTGAATGGATCACAGTCCAGTTAAGGATTCAAAGCTCCCCATGTAAACTCGTGGAAGCATATATAAACATGAAGATAAGGGAAGCAATAACCATATACGAAGCCTATACCAACTTCGCTGGGAATGACTTCTGAACTGTCCTGACACAGCTTCCATTCTCTTGAAGCGCGATTTGCATCTTTTGCCATTTTGTCCCGCCTCTCGAGCTAGTCACGAGGTCCCTGGATCCTGACCTGGGCCGCTCATGGCTGTGCATTTCTCTCGTAGCCTTGTACAAAGAAGACACTCCTTAGATGCTGCTGTATGATTTATGAATGTAACAATATGGGCCATATACGCTTTCCCAGAGGCTGAGCACTGAGCTGGCTCCAGAAGGAGGTGATGGGTGAGGATGTGCAGAGAGTGGGTGAGAAAGCAGCCAAGTGTTGGAGAAGGAAGCCAGGCCAGAGGAGACCAAACACATGGGGGGAGTGGTCAGCCTGAACCGAGGAACTGTGCTGCAGTGTGATGCTGACTGATCCAGGACCTCAGAGTCAATCCCAGGGAACTCAGAGATTATTCCAAGGGCAATCTAAATCAGTGGCTGATCATATCAAGGGAAGAAGGAATCTGCAGTGGGTTTTGTTTGCTGACACAAGAGCTTCCAAGTCTCAGAGTAAGATGATCAGAGAGAGAGAAGCCAAAAGTTCAGAAGCAATTTCCAGGAAGCAGAGAGGCACCAAGTAAGTCACACATAGGGTTTTTGTTTTTTAATTTTTCAAGACAGAGTCTTGCTCTGTCACCCAGGCTGGAGTACAGTGGTGCAATCTCGGCTCACTGCAACCTCTACCTCACTGGTTCAAGTGACTCTCCTGCCTCAACCTCCCGAGTAGCTGGGATTACAGGCGCGCACTCGGCTAATTTTTGTATTTTTAGTAGAGACGGGGTTTCATTATGTTGGCTAGGCTGGTTTCAAACTCCTGACCTCAGGTAATCCACCTGCAGGAACAGTTTTCTGAGGTCTACAGATCAAGTCAAAGCTCCTTATCTTGGCATTTAAGGCCTTCTCTGTTCTGACCTGGAACTGCAGCCATATGGACATCTCAACATTCCTCAGATGTCATTTACTTTCATACCTCTGCGCCTTTGTCCATGCTAACGCCTGCCCGTGGATGGTCTTCCCACTGTTTTCTACACAGAGAAATCACCAACACACTCACTCTGACAGTATAACTAATTAATTCCAGTTTGACTTAGTAGAAACTTCATGAGTTAAAAGGGTCTGAAAGTGTGACAAAAGCAAATATTTACTTTCTGTTGGCCCAAATTTCAGAGTTGAAAGTATCCTCAATGGTTTGGAAGGCTCTATTCAAACTCTACTTACCTGAGAAACTCTTTACTCTCCCTTAAAATAAACATTTTTCCCTCTGATATTCATTTAGCACTTATTTAGTTCTGCCTATTCATATTATATTTGTTGCATTTCTTTAATTTTGTTTTCTCTAGATCACAAATACTTTTTTGAGGTCAAGGACAAGCCTTAGGAAAAATTCTTTTCTTTCCAGCATGCCATTAGTTTTCCACATAGCAGCTACTCAGTGAATATTTATTGAATCATCAGCCCCATGATCATATTATTCTAATTAAAATAGGCTTTTGTCAAATGATAATTACATAGTTAATTATGAAGAAATATGGGAAAAGAGTTGTACTGTTGATCTGAAGAGTATGAGAGTCTATTAAAGTCTATCAGAAAAGAGTGACAGATACAGTAAATTGTTTTAAAGCATTATAGTCATTATTATTCTTTATAAAATGGGTTACTTTTGAGTTTACAAACATAAAATACTTTCAGTATATAAACACACCAAACACTAAATTGTGATGTGCAATTTCTCAGCCTTCACTTTACTCATGCCTGAAGTTGCTAGGCCTTATATGGGGTGAGGTTAAAAATTCCTCACCCCATGTAAGCAGTGATATCCGTTGGGATTGACAGATGCCTAATGAGGCTTCCTCAAACTGCTCTCACGCCTAACAAAGGAAACAGGCCATCTTCCAGCTGGACAGGAACCTGGATCGACTCCTGGTCTTGTTCCTTCAAGCCTTGCTGGACGTGAATGAGGAAAAAGGGTCTGGGTAGAAATTAGAGTGGTTCAGCCGTATTCTCTCCAATGGCTCCCCAAAACTTTCCCCAGGTCCTCAGTAAACGTTGGTGAGGAACTGATTTTATCATCTGACATTTCTTCCAACATAATTGTTGAAAAAGAAAGTTGGCTGAGATTTACAACGACCTTTCCTCACAAGGTGGGTGGTTGGTCTTGCGAAGGAATGAGAACCATTCCACTGATAGAAGCAGCAGCTCTGCCCCAGCCGACATAATGAAGGAAATGGTGGTTTAGAAAAATCTTAAAAATTGCTCAGAGATGATTACAGGTTGTCATTAAGAAATGAGGAAGGAAGGGCTTTCTTTTCGACGACAGGGTGTACAGCTCTACTGTCAGAAATTATTATTTTATATTTAGGCCAATGGTAGTCTGTAGTCCTTTGAAATGTAAAAAGCAATAATAACTTAAGTATCTGGTTTGACTTACAAAGCATCAAGATAGATTACACGGGCCATATAAAAAACCTGGCTCTGTCCTTTACAACATTTTGTATTTCCGGTTTCTGAAGTCACTGCTATATTGATTGAGTGCCTGCTCTGTGTAGGACACCTGCCATGGTGGATTCAGAGAGTAACAGACCATGGAGATCTAACTGGGTTCATCATCCGGAGGAGGGGGAGAGTAAGCCTTGGGGAGAGTAAGCAATGCACGCACTGAGTCGCAGAACAACAGGGACCACAGGCCATGCAGATTTCACAGGAGGTGGGGATCTGGGAGCTGAAGCAGCTTCCCAGAAGCAGGAGAAGAGAATTCCTAAAATCACACAGGCATGAAAATAACCGTGGTTCCACACAACAAACAAAGTAACGTGGTTGCAACGTGAAATTTGCACGTTTGTTCTTGATTAGATCTTTGAGAGCGTGAGTGGGGAAATCACCTACAGTAAAGACATCCTGCAGTGAGCTTCACTCCTAATCCGGGGTTTCATTTCGTGCCTTTCCTCTCACATCCTCCACACCTGCTGAAATAGCTGAAGCACGGGAAGGGCATGTTTTAGTGTGCTGAAGGGCAGCCTGCTCACATACAAGTGTATATGCATCCTGACTTCATTTGGACAGAACCATCAGAGAAGTATAGTTACGCTTTAGATTTGGAGGTGAAAACTACGAACCAATGAAATCCACTTTTGTGTTCCATTTCCTTATTCTAGTGAGGTGTGAAAAGGCTTCTGGAAGTAGCAGCAGCTTCTGTTTCGGCTTGACTGCTGTGAATTCCTGAGCCCAGCCCTGAGAAAGAGTAACCATGTTTGTGGGGCCACTATACAGTGCAGTGTATGCTGCTCGGGCGATGGGTGTGCCGGGATCTCACAAATCTCCACTAGAGAACTTTCTCCTGTAACCAAATACCACCTGCACCCCAATAACTCATGGAAAAACAGAATTTTTTAAAGATGAAAAAAGATTCCAAAATAAAATAGCAGTTATGAGTTTAAAGGACCTGTCTCACGGTTTCATATCACACTGATGAGCAACCAAGAGACTCTCATCACCCTCAGAATAAACACCAAAAAGTCACACAGGCAGGAACTAGCTGTTGTCAGATTTCCTGAATTTGCTTTGACATGGCACAGTAAAATGCTTATATTATTTAACACATGGCCATTTTATATTTACCAATTCTATGAAGTGGGAAACAATCGCAACTATAAATTTTTATTTCAAAAGAGAATATTATTCCAGAGAATAAAGAATTAAAGCTTTAAGACCACATTACTACTTCTTTTTTTCTGAGACAGAATTTTGCTCTTGTCATCCAGGCTGGAGTCAATGGTACAATCTTGGCTCACTGCAACCTCCGCCTCCCAGGTTCAAGCGATTCTCCTGCCCCAGCTTCCCAAGTAGCTGGCATTACAGGCATGTGCCACCACACCAGGCTAACTTTTTGTATTTAGTAGAGATGGGGTTTCACTATTTTGGTCAGGCTGGTCTCGAACTCCTGGCCTCAAGTTATTCGCCTGCATTGGCATCCCAAAGTGCTGGGATTATAGGCATGAGCCACCACGCCCAGCCAAAATCTGTTTTCTGATACCTAAAAGTAAAACCTTAAGAATTATCCACCTGTCTGTCTCAGGATAAATTTGTTAAGTGTCTATTCTATGCCACGTTCTGGACTAAGTGTTAGAGACAAAAAGATTTTTTAAAAAAGCTTAACATACGGCTCCTGCCTTTAAAGAACTAACTAAAAATAAATACCTTCTTAAGAGTCTCTTCACACTTAAGTTGTATTTAAATAACTTAAATATAAAAATACCAGTAGATTGAAAAAGACTTAAAGGCTTTCATGACCAGGTTGAAAATTAAAGTGTATTAAAAGGAGAGAGAATGAAATAAAAGGGAATTAGAACAGACCAGCTCATTACTCATAAAAAGAAATGAACTTCTGATATGGATGGGTCTTGAAAATACTATGCTGAGTGAAATACGTCAAACACAAAAGGATAAATATTAGATAATTCCACTGATACAAAATATCTAGTAAATTCCAGGAGGGAAATGGGCAAATTCATACAGATAGAAAATAGATTAAAAGTTATTGAAGACAGGACAAGAGGAGATCAGAGAGTTACTACTTAATGGTTACAGAACTTTTGGTTGGGGTGATAAAAACTTACAAAAATAGTGCTGATGGTTGCCTAACGTGAATATAACTAATGTAACTGAATTGTATACTTAAAATGGTTAAAATGGCAAATTTTATGTTATGTATATTTTACTGCAGTTTAAAAAGTGAATAATATTATATACCAAAAACCACTGAATTGCGTACTTTAAATGGTAAATTGTGTGGCATGTGAATTATACCTCAATGCACTGATTTTTTAAAAAAAATCTCTTACATGTTAGCATAGTACTTTGTTACCTTATAAAGCTCTGAATATTGTTACAGAAATTTGTCAAATTTATCAGGAAAGTATGAGATAAGAGAGAAAATGTTACATTAAATGGCTGGGCTCAGTGGCTTATCCTGTAATCCCAAGGAGAGAAGGCCTCTTTGGAAGGCCAAGGCAGGTGGATCACCTGAGGTCAGGAGTTCAAGGCCAGCCTGGACAACATGGTCCAGGCTGTCTCTACTGAAAATACAAAAATTAGCTGGGCGTGGTGGCACACGCCTGTAATCCCAGCTACTCAGAAGGCTGAGGTACAAGAATCACTTGGACCCTGGAGGCGGAGGTTGCAGTGAGC
>NW_016107321.1:14093578-14100964 GCF_001604975.1 Cebus imitator
AGGGAGGGAGGGAGGGAGGGAGGGAAGGAAGGAAGGAAGGAAGGAAGGAAGGAAGGAAAGAAAGAAAAGAAAGAAAAGAAAGAAAAGAAAGAAAAGAAAGAAAAGAAAGAAAAGAAAGAAAAGAAAGAAAAGAAAGAAAGAAAGGGAAAAAATGTAAGATTAAGAGTCTGGGAAATGTGATTCCAGGCCTGCTTTGCCACTTCATTGGCTGTGATGCCTGGAGCTTAGTAATCAACTTCATTTGACTCTGTTTTTTCACCTGGGAAACTAAGAAGCAAAATCAAGTGATTAACTTTTTAAATACTATGACTCGCACTTCTTACTGAATGCCTAGATTTTACAAATAATCACATGTCCTTTGGCAGTTTAGAACACAGAACAGCCTTGTCTCTTTTTGCATACCTAGTTAAATGACAAATTTACTATCTTGCAATGAATACTCATCAGGCTATTTTCAACAGAGCTTCTTGGCTGGACTCTTCTTGAATATATAGTCAGCCTGAAAAGTATGGCTGGAAACCACTGTTCAAACAAAACAGATGACAACATTTGTTTTTTACACCTCTTAAAAGTAGATTAGCTATAGATCAGAGCATGCCACTGCCTAAAACAACGTCTGATATATATTTGCTTTCAGTACATATTTGTTGAAATGCAAGAACACTTGTGTTTACTCCCTCGGTAACTGTCAGGGCTCGGGGTCTGGTGGGAGCATGGAGGGGCAGCAGGCCAGCTCTCAGCGCCCCCGGGAGTCTATGTCTTCTGGGCTCAGACTTGCTTCCTCAGCTGGCGCTGTGTTCCTCCCAGAGGTCCATCATTGGCACGACCAAAGAGTTCCCTTCTAGTAAGTACCATTAAGGAGTCCAAGGTCCAGACAGAAGAGAACGAGGTCTGGTATTTCCAAAGTATTTCATTCTATGAAAATTTGTTTCAGAAAAAGACCATAATACCATTTGAGCTAAGTTAATAAGAAAGCTACATTTTTGTCACTGGTTCTATTGTTGCCTCAAAACAATAGTTACAAAACAGAAAATAAAAATAATTACTGGGAAAACTCAGAAGCCGACATACTACTCTCCTCATCTCCTAATCCAGATGTAATAAAGTGATGTGATTTAGACTAAAATCAGCCAAAAGCCAGTCAAACACAAATGCCACAGAACCAGAATTCTATCTTAAAATAAAAGCTCTTGGAAAAAAAGAAGGTAGTAATCATCTTTTACTAAGTGACAACTGAAGGTACTTAAGTCTTTGATTAGGAAAGGAAAATAGACCTCCCCAAGTAAAGTTAGCCACAATTTATGATAACCTGAGGAAAAAAACAGATTTGGGTTTTGTCAATTCCATTCGAAGGCAGAGAAAAGCTTATAAGCTCACAATCACCCCCTGAACCCTTTACAAAGAGCCACATAGTCACATCAAGATGTCAAACATACCCTGAACTGGAATTCCATCCTGGCTTGGTGGGATAAGAAGTTTTGACTCAGCCCTTCGAGGAGAGCTTCGATTTCTCCATCCTCTGACCAGAGCCCCCACCATGGTTGCTGGCAGCATGCTCCCCAGGTTGCCGTGGTCCTGCCTTGGTGGGGAGGTGGGGGCCCGGTCAGGCCGTCACTGCAGGAGAATCATGTCCTCCTTGGAGGTGCTACACCCAAGACTGACAGGTTTGGGCAGTTCCTCCCGCCCTCATCTCCCGCCCACATTCTCATCCCTCTTGCATTGTCAGACCTCCTCGGGAGGCCCAGGGAAAGAAAGCTTGGGAGGTAAGACAAGGAAAAACAGACAACAGCAAAAATTAAAATGAAGAATAGGAGTAAAGTGACCCAGTAGAAGAGAATGGCCAATATTATAGAAGCACCAGTTCCTTTACATGACGGATAATGTCTGATTCTTCATTTTTTACTTAAAGTCTAATTTTTCAACATGGAAAAATGACCATGTGTGGGAGGGCTGAGGCGGGGCACATACCTGCGTACCTATTTCTCTTTTCTTGACTATTTTCCTTGCTAAATTGGAAGAGCTTTCAGGCAATTTTTTTTCCAAAGCAAACCATCTTCTACATAAACACAATTTGTTTACAATATAAGAAATGTATTTCTAATGTTTTGAGTGTTCACAGAATTACACTGGCACTTGAGAATGAGGAAAGTTGGTCAAGGGATTTAGTAAAATTTCCAATCAAATAAACTCTCAAAGACTTTTAAAAAATGAATCAATTCCAATGAGCTAATTAGCTCTCCTGTGGAGCCCAGGTAGCGTTGTCTCATCCTGAGCAGCTGGTACCTGAGCTGCACTCATATGGGACACTGCTCACATGTGCCCCCTACTGGTCAGGTGCGAGGTGCACACTGGGCAGAGACCAATGGCTGCATTAAAGCAAGGGGAGGAGCAAGTAGCTCTAGAAAGTTCTAGAATCCCTTGGCCATCTCTGTATGCTATATTCATTCAGCCAAGGTGGTAGAAATTGAGATTGAATTAGCTGTAGGCAGCCTAAGAGGTTTTGTTATTATGACTTGTATGGGTTACAGAAATGGAATGATCCATGCCTGACCTCACTCTTTTCTCCCCTTCCCTGGTTACATCTCATTTAATTTAATAAGATCAAGATAGTTCCTTCAGGAGGTGGGCAAATTCCCCAAATGACCTAAAACTGATCACATTCAAATAAAACTACAATGTACTAAAGAAAGAGTATTTTGAGGATACACACCTTACATATTCATTTTCTTGACATTTACCTTATTATTTTGACCTTTCCAAAATTCAGAAAACCTTTGGTATCACTATGGTCAGAGGGAAAGTCAAAGTGCAGGATGGAATTTTAAAAGGGTAGAAGAGTAGGAAGATATTAGCTCTATTCTCTCTGCACCCCAACCTCAGAGCAGGATCCTTGCAGCACCATCTCAGAGGGGCAGCCCTTGATGAGGTACCTCCTTGTGGGGTACCTCTCCTTTCTCACTGGAGTGGGGTTCCCCTTTTCCACAGGCAGCTCCTTCTGCCACAGAGGGCTGAGCTAGGCTCTGATGGGTTTGGGGAGAGCTGCTCAGAGGCAAAGCTACCTACTCTCTAGGGGAAAGGGCAAAGTGGCCTTTAATATTTCTGTTCCTATCACACCCAGAGTCACCAAGACAGGGCTGAAGCTGTCTTCTGCTGGGGCCATGCCCTGTGGGAGTGGGATGGCATCAGGGAAGAGAGCAGGGAGCCCAGTGCTCAAGTGTAGGGTTTGGTCTTGTCTTAGAAGAGGGGGTTGAGCCAGGCACAGTGGCTCACACCTGTAATCTCAGCTCTTTGGGAGGCTGAGGCAGGGGAATCAAGAGGTCAGGAGTTGGAGACCAGCCTGACCAACATGGTGAAACCCCATCTCTACTAAAAATACAAAAATTAGCCAGACGTGGTGGCACATGCCTGTAATCCCAGCTACTCAGGAGACCGAGGCTAGAGAATTGCTTGAACCCAGGAGGTGGAAGTTGCAGTGAGCTGAGATTGTGCCACTGGGTGACAGAGGGAAGCTCCATCTAAAAATCTGACTCAAAAAAAAAAAAAAAAAAAAGAAGAGGGGGTTAAGGAGAGATCTGGAGGAACGGCCCAATGTCACACATTGGAGAGAGGATCAGGAGGCAGGAACGCAGCTGTGGAATCACCTAGAACCATCTCTCGGGAACTTCGTGTTCTATTGTAGGAGGCTGTACGGGCTGAGAATTAGGGGTGGGAGGGAGTTGAAGAGAGCCTCTATCAAGACAAGCAGAAGCCAACTTTGACCCCATCCTTAGGGTGAGGTGGCAGAGAAAATGCAGCAATGCTGAAAGTACACATGTGCTTCCTTCATCGGACCCGCTGTGGGTGAACCATGCCTTCCCCGGAAATGCAAAGGGAAGCAGCTCAACAGTGAGCCCATGAACTCATTTCCCCTAAACCTGTCCTATTGTAAGATACACCCCACCCCCATGACAAGGGACACACTGAGAAAGGAAACCTATCTAAAGGACTTGGTATTAAGGCTATTAAAAATCTACTAACGCCCTCCACATGGAGCTCTTCTTGGAGGCCTGATCATTACTGCTGCCACAGATCAGAAATCCCCATCCCCCACGGGCCAATGAGAAGTCCAAAAGGAGACACAGGGCTGCAGCCAGAACCATTTCGGAAAGCAGAGCAAACTGCCCAAATTCAGACGCTGAGACCCCTGCATAGCTGCTGCCATCAGCCACCAGACAGGATATGGAGGCAGGTGAGAAAGTAGGGGGATGGAGCTAGTTGAAATGTCAAAAAAGTTCCCGATCCCACACCTGATTTCCTACGTAGGGGTACCTCCCGTGTGCATTCACAGTACTTCCTACACTCTGTTGAGATGATTTACTTGTTATAGTTTGTTTCACCCAACTATCTATCCCCAAGCCTCAGGAGGCACTTGCTGGAATGCAGATTCCCAGGGCTTGCTCTGAAATGGCTGTTCTACGAGGTCTAGGATAGTGCCAGGGAGCCTGCACTTTCTAAAGCTTTCTACATTTGCTTACATCATCAGCCTGGATTTGATCCAAGGATAGTATGAAGATGCCAATTTACTAGGCTGAGGGCTTCTTGAAGTCATGGACTACAGCCTTCTTTATGCCCAGTATAGCGTATGTCCCCAGCACATAGATTGTTGAGTGAAGAGAGCCCCGGAGGGCAGGGACATCTTCCCCTGGTCTCCACCCAAGGAGGAGGCTGCCTGATACTTTTATCCTTCCATGAAACCCGCCGTTTGCCACGGCCCCTGCTGCCACCCTGGCTGCAGGTGCCATACTGTAGGGGATCGCCTTGTCTTACCTCTGCCCCAGGCCCCCTCAATATTCCCATGTTTCACTCGCCTGTGATGCTTTGGCCCAGAATACGATTTGTCCAGGCAGCAGTTTCCTGCCTCTTCTGCCCCACCAAGAATGGCTCCATCTTTCCTTCAGACGTCCTATGCCCTGGATACTAGCGCAGAGGGGTCCGTGCATCAACTCAGGGTTCAAGCCGAACAACATCATTGAACACTCTGTCATCCTTAGTTTGCCAGTTATAGTAGGTGGACGCACAGTGTCCAAGGTTTTCCCCAACAGGAAGCTGAGCGATGACCGTGACTGCTGTGGGAACGTGGTCAGGAAGAGGAAGAAGGGTAAACGTCCTGCCTGGGAGGTCAGTGCCACCCTTCCATACACACACACGTGCTTCCTTCACCGGACCCGCTGCGGGTGACCCACACCTTCCCCCGAGATGTAAAGGGAAGCAGCTCAACAGCCAGCCCATGAAGTCATTTCCCTCCCAAACCCGTCTTATCATAATATACACCCCTCTCCTCTCATGAAAAAGGACACACTGAGAAAGAACACACCGCTAGAAAACCAGAATCATCCTGAAGGCTGTTTAAAGGCCATTTTGGTTCACAATGAACTTTCGTTCATGGGTGTTTTTTGCTAATGTCCTTTTGCGATGAGTTGACAACTATCCTCTAAATTTCATAAATACTGTCCCCATGTGCCCTCTACAGAGGATGATGGCTAAATCAGGCCATGTGTTTCTCTGGAGTCTCTTAGGTCCTAATGTGGTTCTGAGCACACAGAGCACATGCCAATTGAAGAAATGCATGTCAAGCTGTGATGATGTGGTTGTCAACTGTTAAGATGCGAACGAAGCCATCAGAATTAAGTATGACATCCAAGTCTGTAGCAAATGCTTGACCCCCTACTATAACATCAGGGAGGAGGTCCTGGGGTGAGGGTGGGGCTGTGTGTGGCACGTTTCATCCTCATTTCTGATGTTCTCTCCATCTGGGTGGTGCTTCAGGAGCTCCTGGGGTTTTTTTTTGAGACAGAGTCTCGCTCTGTCGCCAGGCTGGAGTGCTATGGTACATCTCAGCTCACTGCAACCTGTGACTCCCGGGTTCAAGTGATTCTCCTGCCTCAGCCTCCTGAGTAGCTGGGATTACAGGCGCCCACCACCATGCCCAGCTAATTTTTGTTGTATTTTTAGTAGAGACAGGGTTTCACCATGTTGGCCAGGATGGTTTCGATCTCCTGACCTTGTGATCCACCCGCCTCTGCCTCCCAAAGTGCTGGGATTACAGGAGTGGGCCACCACGCCCGGCCTCCTGGTAAATCCCCATATGCCTCTCTTGGGGGCAGGGCTGAGGAATTAGATTGGCATGCGTAGGAAGGGAAAACCAGGCAGGCATGATCTGGCTACACTCTTGCTTTTGAGGCAGACAGCTGCCCGCCGGTGGCGCCCACTTTGCTTCCCCGTTGCATGTGCAAGGTCTGGCTCCCGTGTGGGAAGCGCTACTCAGGCCAGCCTGCTGCCTAGGAAGGTTCTGATTCTGAGTTTGCTATTAGGACGCCTGTGTGCCCAGACATAAGACACAATCTCCGATGGCAGCTTTATCAGCAAGAAAGATGAGTTTAGTCTCCCTCTGCCTTCCTGCTTGGTTTCAAATTCTTAAACTGAGCAGAACCTGGCCGGGTTTGAGGGTCTTCACTGCCCTTTCCCCAAGCCTCCACGTCTGGTGGGTTGGCTCAGGGACATGGCACTTGAGGAACAAAATAACCCCTGGAGACGGTGGCTTCTGACAGATGCGGCGCTGGGTGTGGGCCATCAGTTTCTCATGTGGCTGTTCGCAGCACAGCGTTCTGTGCCACAGTTCGCTTTTGCAGTGTTGCAGGTGGCCTTTCTTGTGGCCTGGTGAGCAGCTTTAGTGCACTTTTCACTTTGGCAGCTGACTTAGCCGCAGACAACTTTGCCACAGGTGAGTGGCTCTGTCTGGGGCGTCGCTGGGCCTGCAAGCACCAGGCCCGGACATGCAGGCTCCGGCTCCCCCACGCACAGGGGCTGCACGGCCTCAGCAAGGCGGTCTTAGCCTAACCGTGGGGGGGGGGCTAGGGAGCAGGCATCATGGTTGCCCCTCACCAGATGTACTGAGGCAGAGTCAACTCTAGGAGAAGGAGAATCTGCGTTTATAGGCTTTTTAGCATCAGGGGTAGAACCATATTGCAAGGCAGCATGCTTTGTGCACACGGCATAGTGGGGTTTAGCTTTAAAGTATCATTGCCTGGTCCCTTCAGGCATACTTTGTCAGCTGCTGCAAATTCTGTACTCAAGGCCAGAGGGAAATTGAGGAGTCGCAAAGTCTGGGTTCAGGAAGCTCATGCACAGGTTTGAGAGTCTCCCTAGACTACAGGGCCTCAAGTTGGCTCTGGATCTCTGGGTCCTCTCAGACGCCACTGGGACTCTGCTCCAGGCTGCAGTTAAGGAAGGACAGCTGTGCAAAGCTAACTACTCTAGGGGGTGGGGAAAAAGTTTTCTAAATTTGGAGGTGGTGGAACCATCAGTATATACAGAATTCTCAATACAAAGAACATTGACAAAATTCTA
>NW_016107321.1:14101066-14116933 GCF_001604975.1 Cebus imitator
TTTTTGAGATGGAGTCTCACTCTGTCACCCAGGCTGGAGTGCAGTGGCACAATCTCAGCTCACTTTAGCCTCCACCTGCAGGGTTCAAGCAATTCTCCTGCCTCAGCCTTCTGAGTAGCTGGGACTACAGGTGCCCGCCACCATACCTGGCTAATTTTGTTGTTGTTGTTGTTGTATTTTTAGTACACATGGGGTTTCATTATCTTGGCCAGGCTGGTCTCAAACTTCTGACCTTGTGATTTGCCTGCCTTGGCCTCCCAAAGTGTTGGAATTACAGGCATGAGCCACCGTGCCTAGTCTACATTTTTTTAAGAAGGGAAATGAAAGAAAAGATGATCTACTATTATCCTTTCTTTTCTCCAAGTGATAACCGCTACCCAGCCTGAATTGTTCTGAACTGGATGTTGTACACAATTCACCTGAGCACTGTGCTACCTCCCATGCCACCTTTGCAGTCCTCAGCATTGCAGCGGCCATATACAGGAGAAAAGCAGGGAAAACACAATGCACATGTGGTTCCTGCTGAAAGAAGTTAATCAATGAAAAACTGATTTGTAACTTCATAAGGAATTGGCACTCTCACATATATAAGCATTACTGTCTAGAGGTGTTTATTACCTCCCAAGGGTACCTCCTCTCCATCTGACCTAATGGTGGGAAAATGTGCTCAAACTTGCCCATCTAAGGCAACTGTCCCGTGATTCTCAGTGTGCCCTCCTCCAGCGGTAGTCCTCTTCTTCCTTCAAGTGTAAAAGCTACAAATGGGTTATCTGTACTCACTGTCTTCATCTCTTCCCCAATTCGCTCCAATCTAGTCTCTTCCCTGCTTCACCACACACAACCCCTCAACCAAAACAGTTCTCTGTAATATGATGCTGCTTAACCCAACTGGTATTTATCAGTCTCTTCGGCATGTAACTTCTTGGCAGCAGCTGATACTTCTGGCCACTGTTTTCCTCTTTAAGCACTATCCTCCCTTAAAGACCATGGCCCCTTAGAATCCTGGTTTCCCTCCTCCCTGTACCAACATCTCTCTTCCATCTCCTTTGTAGGATCAGCCAATGACTCGGCCAATGACTCATTTATATTTTCAGCCCAAACTTTTGAGCACCAGACCAGTATATCCAAGTGACTATTTGATAGCTCAGCTTTGAGATTTGACAGGAAACTGAAATGTAATATACCCAAAATGAAACACAACTTCCCTCCCAAACTGGGCCCTCTTTCAAGGAATGTCACCATCCTTTGTGGTGTTCTGCCAACCAGAAATTTCAGAGCCATCCTTTCCACCTTTTTTCCATCACTCCACATATTCAAATCATTACCACCTCTAGTCAATGTCTTTACTTCTTAACTCACTCGCATGCCACTTACTTTTCTCCTTCTCTACCCTGGTCATCTTTCATCTGTACTCGTAGAATACTCTTCTACATGTTCTCTGGAGGGAACAGGACTATCATGCCATGATCATTCAAATGGCAGACCTGATGTCACCCTATCCTTATCCCATCAGCTGAAAACTCTCCTCTGCCTTTTCATTTCTTCTAGGACAAGGATCACAGCCTGTATGTCACCTGGCCTCCAGCACCCACACATGTGCCCATCCTGGCCCCCTTGCTGACCTTGGCCTTCTCTCCTACACCATGCCAGGTGCATCACTCATCTCCAAGTCCCTCCAGAGCTCACTGTCTCTCCACATCGCTTTTCTCCCCTCACCTCAGTTCCTGCTCACCCGTTAGACCTTAGTGTGGCGATCACCTCCTCATGACAATGTCTGCTTGCATTTTTTTTTCCTTTCTGGCACTTATAATTTACAATGAATATCTGGCTTATAGCCATCTCTCCTTCTAGTCTAGTTTAGGATCTTGACTGGGTGGTGGGGAAAGCGTATGTGTTTTTTTGCCCACATCAAATTCCCACAGCCTGAAACAGCACCTGGCACAGAGTATATACTCAGTGAATGCTTGCTGAATGACTGAATGGACAGCCACAGTGCCCCGAGGACGCTGGTGTCGTTAGTGTGGGTGATATTTCTATCACAGCTGTTGTAATTTTTGAAAGTATGCTATTGCTTATAATTAGGGAAAGGAGCAGGCCTGTAATTATGAAATCATTCCCATGGGAAAACATGATCTGCTTTGTGATAACTACTTTATTTTGCAGATGCTTCAAAGAGAACGCTTTGGTGAAAAGTGAGCTGCCTGTATTTCTCCCTTACTTAAAACATTTAATAATCACATCTTCTCTACCCTGAGAAATGCTGTATTGCTGAACATAGCCATGAAGTTCAGGGAGTTTAACAAATAGCTAAATATCTCTTTGTAGCTTAATATTCATTATATGAGGAAAATCTAGGTTAAATTATATTAAAAATGGTTATTAAGAACAGAGCAACTTAGAAATAAAGTCAAGACATTGGAGCTTTCTCATGTCAAACCTTTAAAATCCTACAAACATGATTTCTGTATTTATTTTCTCCTCTATATCAAAGCAAGGCAAGGCTACATTGTTACGGCACTTCCGCTCACATACACAATTTAACAAAAGTTTTAAAATTTTGTAGAAAACTACTCATTAATATTTTTTCAGAGATTACTCGTTTTCTCAGTAACGAAAGGTAATGAATTTAGACTGATTTCTAGTTTACAATTGTTTGATATTCAGAGATTTCAGGTTTTAAAACTGCAATATCATTGATACTTTATATGATAAAACCCAGGTTTTCTAATCATATTTAAAAAGCACCTCGAAATATTTTGTCTATAATTCACATATTCATTTGCTCATGATTGGTTAGAACCGATTCCTAACACCTCAAGATTTGGCCATTGGAAATAACTATCTTTAACAAAGCCTTTGTTATTTGTAATTCAACTCTGAAACGTGAACACTATAAAATTTTAGAACTCTACATTAGATTGGTACAGAACCTTAAGCCGGAGAGTGTTCCAACATTTCTTTCTCTATTACAAAGAGTATGTGGATTAATTACAAGGTGCTGACTGACCTGAACTGTCTTTATCCCTGCCTGAACAAAATTAATTTCTACCATTTACATCTATTAGATTAGGTCAAGATGGGTAATTCAGGATGAACCTAATATAAAAACTTCTGTTTACTAGGGCATCTGAAGTTAATACAGATCTATTGAAATAATTCCTGTTTATATATTAATGGCATAGAAAGTTAGATTTCTCCCTGCTTGCTTTGTAGAATTATGAAAGCTATTCAGGCACTGCTTAAATTTAGGTGTTCAATGGGAACAGTTTCTCTTTTTTTTTTTTTGAGATGGAGCTTCGCTCTTGTTGCCCAGGCTGGAGTGCAATGACATCATCTTGGCTCACGGTAACCTCTACCTCCCAGGTTCAAGCAATTCTCTGCCTCAGCCTCCTGAGTAACTGGGATTACAGGCATATGCCACCATGTCTGGCTGATTTTGTGTTTTTATTAGAGACAGGGTTTCTCCATGTTGGTCAGGCTGGTCTTGAACTCCCGACCTCAGGTGATCTGCCCACCTCGGCCTCCCAAAGTGCTGGGATTACAGGCATGAGCCACCATGCCTGGCCAGGAATAATTTTAAAACATTCAACTATGGTGGAGGGGCATGGATGGGCCCAGGAGAGATGCTGATCAAGCAGTCTGAAGTTTCACTGAGACAGAAGGAGCCGGCTCTGGTGATCCATTACGCAGCATGGTGACTGTAGTTAATGATAATGTATTATATATTTCAAAAGAGCTAAAAGAATGGATTTTAAATGTTTTGACCACAAAGAACAGCCTGATTTGATCACTTCACAATGTGTGTTTGTGTATATATATATATATATATATATATCAATTTAAAATGACACTAAAAAACACTTCACTATAAAAAGTGAGGGAACACATTTACCTTTTTTGCTGCATTTTGTCTTTACGCATCAGATAATACTTGTACCAACTTCTTTATAAATTTTTTTTTTAGAGACAGGGTCTCAGTCTGTCACCCAGGCTGAAGGTCAGTGGCATGATTACAGGTCACTGTAACCTTGAACTCTGGCCTCAAGTGATCTTTCCTCCTCAATCTCCCAAGTAGCTGGGACTACAGGTGTGCACCACGGTGTCTAACTAATTAAAAAAAATTTTTTTTTTGTAAAGATGGGTTTTCACTATGTTGCTCAGGCTGGCCCTGAATTCCTGGCCTCAAGTGATCCTCTTGCCTCAGCCTCCCAAAGCACTGACAGCATTCTACGCGAGGGGTATGTATCAAGTGTTGTGAACAGAAGCGGGCCCCCTGGCTGAGTCTTGTGTCTGCATGTGTCAGGAAGGGACCTATATCATGAAGATGTCCCTAGAAGGGATGACATATGAATTGAGTCCTAGCATTTTCGGAGGCTGAAGCAGGCAGATCACTTGAGGTCAGGAGTTTGAAACCAGCCTGGCCAACATGTCGAAACTCTATCTCTACTAAAATTACAAAAATTAGCCAAGTGTGGTGGTGGGTGTCTGTAATCCCAGCTACTCAGGAGGCTGAGGCAGGAGAATCTCTTGAATCCAGGCGGTGGAGGTTGCAATGAGTTGAGATCACACCACTGCACTCCATCCTGAGTGACAGGGCAAGACTCCATGGCAAAAAAAAAAAGAAATGTTTGAGGTGTAATCTGGTGTTAAGTAACTTGAAATAAAAGTGAAACTCAGGTGCCATAAATGTAGGTTTACAATAACTGATAATGCTTTGAACCTGGCCAGCTCTCATTTAGGTGGATATAATTCTCAGAAGAGCTCATATCACTCCCTGATTGCAGGCTAATTCTCAAAAAGTCAGAGAGAGAGCTTGGACTCTGAGGTCATCCTTTGTCATGAATAGTAGAGTAAAAGAGCAATTATCCAAATTCCTTAAGAGATGAGAAGTTCTGCCTAACTGAACTTCCTGGTAACTTGGGGTTTAACAATAAAAACCTCTTTCAATGCTTGTTAATTTTTTTTTCCTAAACTGGGTCATGCACAGCCCTACCTTGATAGCTAAGGACAGTATCCAAACTATAATTGAACCTTCCCTGATGATTCAGATTGTTGCCCTGCCTCAGGGTCCAATCTATAACAGGAAGCATGACACCAGACTAGGAAGAAGGTGGAGGAGCTGGGATTAATAAACACTGATAGGCTGACACACATTCAAAGATTCTTTTTTTTCCTTAAATAAATTCTTCATGTCTATGTACTTTGTGTGTGTGGTGGAGAAGGAGGGTCAGGCTCTCTTCTATAAATGAGCTTAGAAAAAAACAGTTCAGAGGCTGAGCGTGGTGGCACATGTCCATAATTGCAGCACTTTGGGAGGCCAAGGTGGGCGGAATGCTTGGGCCCGTGAGTTCGAGACCAGCCCATGGCAACATGGCAAAACCTCATCTCTACAAAAAAAATTAGCCGGGCATGGTGGCGGACGCCTGTAGTCCCACCTACTTGGGAGACTGAGATGGGAGAATCTCCTAAGCCAAAGAGGCTGAGGCTGCAGTGGGCCGTGATTGTGCCACTGCACTCCAGCCTGGGCGACAGTGGAAGACCCTGTCTCAAAAAACAACAACAAAAAGTTCATTAAGGGCTTTGGGTTTCCTGAGTTGTACTTTGCTACAGGTGTACACACTGCTGTAGAATCTGGTGAGCTGAGACGTGCTCTTGAATATATTTAAGGATTCAAAAGCAAGCATTGCCTATAACAGGCAGAAGAAAATGAACTTTGTCTACCAGGATCTTCAGTTAAACACCTAGGGATCCTTCCATATCTGGCTTGGGGGCTGGGTTAGCTATGGCTCTACAGAGGTCACAGATTACATGAAATATTTTAAAGTAACGCTGTACTAGAGAGATGTGCATTTGCTTGAAGACAGAAAAATCTTTTACTAGAAGGAAGCGTACCTTAAAAGTTTTTTTTGGAACCTGTATGCATGATGATTTGCCCTTTTAGAGAGGATGCTAAAGGTTAATTTTCCATGGCATAAGAACTGCAGATAAGTGCCAAAATTCAATTCCCAGACCTAAATTATATAATCAAAAATAGGGCATCCAAACTGAACATCAAATAGTCTCACTTTCTGGCCGACTATGAAAAAAATCAGTTTCAATGTTTGAAGTAGGTATTTGTTTATATAATGCAACCAACCATGACTGCCAAACACAGTAATTAAATGCTTTTACAAGTGAGAAATCTTGCCAGAATATGCAATTTGAGGGGGGAAATAAGCAGAGAGTTGATATGCGGTAGAAAATGCTGAATTATTTATTTCATTCTGCTCAGAAGTAGACATTCATACTTTGAGTCTACCTGCAGAAATACTGAAAGAGGAAGGAGAACATCAGGAGGGGGTAGTTACTTTATTCAACGTTATCTTTTTAAATCTATAAATGATACACTTTCTTCTCACTCAAACTTGAAAAATGAGGACTTCTCATCTTCCTGTCATTGTAAAATCACCTGTGTGGAAATGAAGTTAAACATTTACAAATAAACAATAGATAACTGTATTTTTCTTTTTCCATTCCTTTAATCATCAACTGATTTTTTTCTATCCTCTGATTTCATCTAAATGCTCCTACTGGTGAAACACAGCATCAATTTAATATAGACTAATACTTAGAATGAGCATCTAAATCTTTTCAAATAATTCCACTTCTAAGACAATTGTGAAATCATCCTTAATCTCGATGTTCACTCATCTCCATGATCAAATAATATAAATGGTGTCTGGCTTTCCCCAAGAACTCATGGGAACATAGGGGAAAGCAGAGGAGGTAGCAATTGCTAGACTTTGTACAGAACTCACAAGCGCCTAGTAGCATTAATTGATTCATGTTGACATCCATGGAATCAGGCTCTGGTTTTCTCCACAGTATAGAGAGAATCCAAGCAGAGGGAGTACTAGCACAGCAGATAAAAGGTAAATTAGGTGGGGGAATATTGGGATTAAGTCTTACGCTATCATTTTCCTTTTCCATTACCCACATAGTGGTTCTTTGATAACATCTGCACATTTTTTTGTGTCCTGGAGAATAACTTCTATTATTAACAGGGACCCCTTGGCTCAAGGGACCATCAGCTCTTCAATGGCTTGCAGCACAAGGCTCCTAACATGTCACCCCTTTACCGCCCCACTTTCTGCAATTCATTTTCGCCCAATAGCTAGTGAATCTTCAGAAAGCTAGACTGGACTACACCACCCTCCTGCTTAAGACCTATAAATATAGTCCCACTGCATTTAGAATAAAAGCCAAACTCCTTAAGATGGTCTGCAAGGCTGTGCAAGATCTAGTCCTCATCTCTCTCTCCAGCCCCAATCCCACTGCTCACTAGCCTCCAGCCTCTCTGGTTTTCCATTAATTTACTCTTTCATTCACGTCCCAACTTCAGACACACCTTCCCTAATCTCCTCCTCCGACTAACATATGATCTCTTAGAGCATCCGGGTCTCTTCATTCATAGCACTGACCACAATTTAAAATAACATACTTATGTTTTTTTAAAACTGTTACCTTTCAGCTCCGCTAGACTCTAAGCTTCTGCAGCTGTCACTTCCAATGTAACCACTGTCTCCTCAACACTCGCTACAGTGCCCAGCATATGGAGTCCTTTCCAAACGTTGCTCAGAGTGAGCAAGTGACTTCTGACTTGACCTATTCCTCAACAGTCTGAGGTTTTGGTTCCTTCATACCCAGAATGGCTCTCCCCCTTCCTCTCTAAAGGAACATTCTAAGATGAAGGAAAAAGAAGCAA
The DNA here is from genome assembly GCF_001604975.1 of Cebus imitator. Lineage (NCBI taxonomy): Eukaryota > Metazoa > Chordata > Mammalia > Primates > Cebidae > Cebus > Cebus imitator. The sequence continues at coordinate 14,108,811 of NW_016107321.1, forward strand.
CATACAGTGTGGATGCTGTGATCAGGGAACACTTCTACACTGCTGGTAGCAATGTAAACTAGTGTAGCTACTATAGAAAACACTGTGGAGATTCCTTAAAGAGCTAAAAGTAGACCTACTATTTGATCCCACAATCCCACTACTGGGTATCCACCCAGAGGAAAAGAAGTCATTCTTGGAAAAAGATACTTGCACACGCATGTTTATAGCAGAACAATTCATAACTGCAAAATCGTGGAACCAATCCAAATTCCCATCAATCATTGAGTGGACAAAGAAACTCGTATATATATATATCTGTATAGACATAGATATGATGGAATACTATGCAGCCATAAAAACAAATAAATTAACAGCATTTGCAGTGACCTGGATGAGACTGGAGACTATTATTCTAAGTGAAGTAACTCAGGAATGGAAAATCAAACATCGTGTATTCTCATTGATATGTGGGAGCTAAGCTATGAGTATGCAAAGACATGGGAATGATACAATGGACTTTGGTGACTTGGGGGGAAAACTGGGAGGGAGGCAAGGCACAAAAGACTACAAATATGGTGCAGTATGTGCATGGGTGATGGGTGCACCGAAGTCTCACAAATCACCACTGAAGAACTTACTTATGTAATAACAACAAAAATAAAATAAGAAGCAAGATAAGCATTAACATTATGTCATTTCCCTCAGCCAAAAGGACTACTATGTGGGATCAACAACCAACAGACCCTTCTATCTATGTATGCTCATATGCTCCAGGGTTTCCCCACTATTCCCAGGATAAACAGGGAACCCCAAAGTTTTGCTGAATGAACACAAGCATGCAAAAGCATTTTTAAAAATAAATCTTAGCTCTAGAACTGACATGTTGGTACAATCCAGGGGGGCGCCCATGCTCAGATTTGTGACCGGCACTGGTAAAGCATGCTGGGGTGTGTAGCGTAGGTGCCGCCCTGCTCAGAGTGTCAATGTTGTCTTTCTGGGTTAGCCTTCCACCTCTTCCATCTCTGTGCCCTGTTCTTAGGTTTTCTATTTTTTTTTTTTAGATGGAGTTTCCAGGCTGGAGTGCAATGGTACAATCTCGGCTCACTGCACCCTCCGCCTCCTGGGTTCAGGCGATTCTCCTGCCTCAATCTCCCGAGTAGCTGGGATTACAGGCATGTGACACTATGCCTGGCTAATTTTTGGTATTTGATTTTTTTAGCAGAGATGGGGTTTCTCCATGGTGGTCAGGCTGGTCTTGAACGCCCAACCTCAGGTGATCTGCCACCCTCCCAAAGTGCTGGGATTACAGGCATGAGCCACCACGCCTGGCCAGGTTTACTCTTTATTACAAACCCAACATTTATCTTATACATGGCTTTAAGAATATGAACAAATATGAATAAAATAGAACATATTCCTTATAAAGGTCAGTGGAAGGCTATGAAAAAAAAACCTAAGTTGACTTTTTTATTAGAAAAAACCCACAACGTTACTGAGTTTTAAAAATTGATTCCTCATTATTTACTCTGAAAACATAAACACATGTGAAAATACTGTATAATCAATATTTTTCTTTTTTCTTTTTTTTTTCTACTCATCCTATCTTCCTCTTTGCTTCTAGGATCAATATTTTTCTTCTATCAAAATCCATGGAGCTTATGAAGAAAAATAAACAATTATCTCATTGAGGACAAACGGTAAAAATTAATAAAGCCACTGTTTTCTTTAAATACAAAAATTCCTTAGTTATCCCAGGAATGGTTTGAAAAGGAAATTAGAAATACATTTTAGGAGCAAAATCTGGGTTACAGCAATGTCCACATGAAGAGCGTTTTTGGTAAGAACTTGATTGAAGTTTAAGAATCATTCTTTACACAGCTTCACAGGGTGATGCTGAAAGGACTAAATACACAGTTGCAGTTAACTTTGACATTGAGCAAGGTATTAAAAGTAATTCAGGCAAAATTATTATAATTATTATTTGAGACCGAGTCTCACTCTGTCGTCCAGGCTGGAGTGCAGTGGCACGATCTCGACTCATTGCAACCTCCATTTAGGCAAAAATTGAACCCCAAAGAGTACTGCATGATTTTATCCATTAGCTAAAGAGTTAACTCTCCCCACAGACTGAAGTCTTATGGGTTCGAGCTGATGCAATTATAAGGGAGTTAGACATCAAACTAGGTCAGAGAATCATCTTTGTAGGCAATCAAAAACCATCGCAGAAGCCTCTTCAACTCCCCATCTATCCAGGCAAAAGTCATCTTTTCTCCTCACCCCTGTTCATTTTGTACAGCAAAAACACATCCCAGCTACCTACAGTGATGTGTCTTAAAGGCTTTCTTCCCTCTCTCTTTGAGGGCTAGCTTTAAGTCAGGCACTTCCTTTCGTCTTTCCTGAATTCACAGTGGGGCTGTGCAAATGTTTGAGTTAAAAAATGAACATCAGTGTTTACAGGGATCTTATTTTAGGCTATCCTCAGAACTAAGCAGGGGAGAAACAAAGAAAAGCCTGCAAAGAAGGTCCAAGTTAAAATGTCTAAAAATAAATTCAGATGAACAGTGGCATGGAGTCATCATCGCAATAAAAAGATGACTGCCAGAGAGATGAACTACATGCGTCGCTCACCATCACTTGGCTGCCATTTTATTTACATTTAAGGTCAAATAAGACAAATCCTGTTTTTGTATTACTTTGTACAAAGCTGGGGAACTAGAGCGAATTTTGCATTTTGTATCATCAGAAGATTAAAATATTTTTCCAAAACCAAAATTTAAACAAGTGAAACACGCATTTTTTTAACCTTTACCATAGTCTGCCCTCCAAATAATCAACTTACTTTCAGTGATTACACATAAAGCATTCCGGTTTTAAAGTCCTTTGTGCTCGAGTTTCAGGTCGGGCCTGATTAGGAGCACTGCTCCCAGCTGAGTGGAATGCTGAATTCCTACTTGGTCATTGGCCAGCAAGACTCCATGGCAACCACCATGTCTCAACAGATCAAAGGAGAGCTGAGCACTCAGGAATTGTCTCAGACTACCCAATAATAGACACTACGCTTAATATGAGTACACTTTCTCAAATGGACCATTACATTTTATTGTAGACGAACTCAAAATATCATGAACAAAAAGTCCAGAGACTTACAAAGGGAACTGTCTGCTCTCCAAGAAAACCATCATTCCTTTTTTTCTTTGGAACTGTACTACAGGGAGTTGAAAAATCTTTGAGAGAGCCATAAAGAATCAAATCACTTTGCACTTTGTTGAGATGGTGTTATAGCTCTTGAAATGCTCCCATGATAATTCTGTGTTCTGTTTTTAGCAAAAGTTACAGGTAGGGCAGCCAATGCTCTATGTCTGCTTTTGGCAAGCACAAGCCACAGTGAGTTTCTCACTTCAGGCTATGTGCAGGCCCGTGAAGCCTTCCCTGATTCAAGGAAAGCTCTCACAGCCAACAGGAACCAGCTTAGAAAAACAGCAACTACACTTTCAGCATCAATCTTCACTTTCATATTCCTGGAAAGACCTATTTGTATGTATGTTGGCTGCCCTTGTATACAAGACAATCTTCAAACACTTCTGCTTTTAATGCTTTTTTATACACATGTCTTACAAAAAGACAAGAGGCCTTGAACATTTTTATACCTGCTGATGGGCTGGAAAAGCTTTTAAAGGAATAAGTAACACTCTATCACAAAAAGACAGTATTTTTACTTGTGACTGTTGATGGATTCACTATCAGTGCAGTTGTAAAGGAGAGTCACCTCTGCTTTTCACAGTTTCATTTCTTTCCAGACTTCTGAGTTCAGCTTTTCTAAAAGTTCTCTAGCAGCACAGAGGCTGTGGTAGGAAAAACAGGTAATACCATTTCCTAGGCAATTTTAATGCAAATTCAATGCGGGAAAATATTCCTGCTTGAATTAATAAAACATTGTTTAGCCAAATCTGTGGCAAGTAGGAAAAAGTAGACTGCTATTAAAAACAAAAAAGTAATAGACCCCAGGAGGCTGTCATTGGATTCTTACTTCAGACTACTACTTTCCAAGATACCTTATAATCCTAGATTGTAACAAAACAGCAGTATGTTGTGCCTCGAGCCCCATTTTAGTGTCATATTAAGACAAGATAATGCTGTTTAGTATATATATATTGAAAACACAAGACTTGATAGAGAAATAGCCTTTTTTTTTTTTGGAGACGGAGTCTCGCTTTGTTACCCAGGCTGGGGTGCGGCAGCGTGATCTCAGCTCGCTGCAACCTCTGTCTCCCAGGTTCGCGTGATGTTCCTGCCTCAGCCTCCTGAGTACCTAGGACTGCAGACGCATACCACCACGCCCAGCCATTTTTTTTGTATTTTAATAGAGACAGGGTTTCACCATGTTGCTCAGGCTGGTTCAAACTCTTGAGCTCACGCAATCTGCCCACCTTGGCCTCCCAGAGTGCTAGGATTACAGGTGTGAGCCACCATGCTCAGCCTAGAAACAACCTTTTTAAAGTCAATCCTTAGTCAAAGACTAAGTATTCACAAAATCCAATGTAGAAATTCTTTTTTTTTTTTTTTTTTAATGTTCATTGAACTGAACTGGAAAGTCTTTTCTTTTTTCTTTTTTTATTTTTAAAGACGGGGTTTCACCATATTGGTCAGACTGGTCTCAAACTCCGAACCTCAGGTGATCCGCCCACATCGGCCTCCCAAAGTGTCAGGATTAGATGTATGAGCCACCACGCCCGGCCCCGAAATTCTTTTTTTAAAAATTATGTCCCTGGCAATACAATATTTAAAAAGACCGGTGAGCAAACATTTTAGGGATGTTAAAAACTTGAAATATTAATAGTTAGCTAACTAAAGGTGATATAGACCCAACCCTAATATATGTTTAAACAGGCCCAGTTTTCATGTATATGATTTAAATAGCTTGGCATCCCTAAGCATTGTACACACACACAAATACACACACCCCTTTTTGGAGAAAATTTAAAAATCTTATCAAAGCAGCTGGTATGACGGCAACTGTATAAAGCTAGAAATTGATTCCAGTTCAGTCTCTGACACGAACTTGCTGTGTACATTTGATGGTATTACCAGCTCTCTCTAGACCTCAGTTTCCTCATCAGTAACATGAGATAATTAGGAGTAGGTCTTCCCTGTGTCTACAATGAACACCAAGGTACTACAGAGGTGAGCAAAAGGAGTGGTAGAGACACTGGGCTCATTGGTTATCTGATCCTGCCCCAAGCAGAGAAGATGAAGCAAGCTGGCAAAGAGATGCCAGTTAGCAGTGGACAGACCAGCACAGCCGAAGTAGAGGGAGTGCGGGATGGGGAAGTGACAGGAGATCCAGCTGGACAGTCAGCCCATGGAAACCCTCGGAGGTGGGAGACTGTGTTATCCTGTGGTGACCTCAGTGTGATAAGGAGCAGGCCAAGTTTACTGTTGTTCCTAAGCTCTCTTCCCTGGGTGCCATTCCAACCTGAAGGTATCAGTTGACTTCAGACAACCACAACTCCATTGAATTGCAGAAAGTGGAACATCTGACCCTTTTAATAAATTCTGTCCAGAAAGCTGCATTATATTTATAGAACTTGCCTCTTTTCATCTAGAGTACTGCTAAGGTAGAGGAAGGACTCAGAAGAAACCACATCTCTGTTGCTATGCCTTTGTTTTTTAACAGGAAATTCTTGTCCAAACGAGAGCCTTTCTAATGTGGAAAGACACAAGGGAGACAACAGAATACCTACTCGATAACCATTCCATGGGAGAGGCAGACGCAAGGCCCCAGCGTAGGCAGATGGCCACTGAGGCCAAGGTTATACATGATGGATTCCTTTAGCCTTAACTCTGCCTTCCTCTTACTGACAGAGCTCCTGTGGGCTTCCCATGTTACCCCAACCAACTCCTCTGGTTGGCCAATCCATAAGGAATAAAGGGACAAATGCCGGAAGCCGCTGGGAATTTCACCACTGATTCTACAGGTGACAGAAACCAGAGCATTTCCCCAGGCACTGGTGCTGGTGCAGTCAAGAAATTGAACAACAACAAAAATAAAAAAGGTCCCCTGCCTTGACATTAATTTTTGATTACTTATTTATTTTTATTTTTTAGATGGAGTCTTGCTCTGTCGCCAGGCTGGAGTGCAGTGGCACCATCTTGGCTCACCACAATATCTGACTATCTGGTTCAAGTGATTCTCCTGCCTCAGCCTCCCAAGTAGCTGGGATTACAGGTGCGTGCCACCACAGCCAGCTAATTTTTGTATTTTTAGTAGAGACAGGGTTTCACCATGTCGGCCAGGCTGCTCTTGATCCCTTGACCTTGTGATCCGCTTGTCTCTGCCTCCCAAACTGCTGGGATTACAGGTGTGAGCCACCGTGCCCAGCCAACATTAATTATTAAATCAAATCGTTACCAGCAGGAAGGTACAGGCAGGAAGAAAAGTTCTATTTTTTCTATTATATTAGCTTTCTCTTACCCCATTTGTGGCTAGTAGATATCTTATGACCACTTAGGAGAACCTGCCTGAGAAAAGTGCCAACTGCAAGGATGGCAGAGCAGAGAGATGGGAAGAAAGTGAGTCCTCAGTGATGTTTCTGAGTCACTAAACCAACGTACAGGCTGTACTTCTTCGAGAGTAATTTAGTCATTTCTGTTTGTTTTACCAAGTTTGAGTAAGAGTTGCTATTACAGTAGGAAGTGTTCTGATAAAGTACCAATGAAAGTATGAAACCTGAAGACAGGGAGTGGGAGACAAAAGGTGCCATGGATGTGAATGTGCTCTGAACATTAGAGTAGAAAGTGGCGGCCAGGCGTGGTGGCTCATGCCTGTAATCCCAGCACTTTGGGAGGCTGAGGCAGGCAAATCACGAGGTCAGGAGTTTGAGACCAGCCTGGCCAACATGATGAAACCCCAACTCTACTAAAAATACAAAAATCAGCTGGGTGTGGTGGCGCACACCTGTATCCCCAGCTGCTTGAGAGGCTGAGGGAGAAGAATTGCTTGAACCCGGGAGGCGGAGATTGCAGTGAGCTCAGATTATGCCACTGCATTCCAGCCTGGAGAGAGAGTCAGACTCTATATTTAAAAAAAACCAAAAAACAAAAAACAAGCAAGCACCTGAAAACTACATACACTGATCTATAAAAATAAAAACTGAACTTTGGAGCATCTCTTCATCACGCTATAAATCTAAGATATAAAACATGCACAATTTGCTCTAAATGATTCATTTTAGAGCCACATTTTCCTGAATCAAGAGACCACATTATTTAACCCATTTGCTAAACAACTGCTCAGTATACAAGAATAAGCAAAACTAAATAACTTGCCTTTCAGGCTAAAATCTGGTGGTAGGGGGCAGAGAATTATTTCTCTGTGGAAATGTAAACATTTAATATTTAAAATCAATATTCCCAAAACATGGATAATTTATTTAATTGCAGGTCTGAATGAACCTACAATCATTGGAAATAATTAGAAGAAAAAAGTTTTTCAGCCGGGTGTAGTGGCTCATGCCCGTACACCCACCATTTTGGGAGGCCAAGGCAAGTGAATCACGAGGTCAAGAGATCAAGACCAGCCTGGCCAACATGGTGAAACCCTGTCTCTACTAAAAATACAAAAATTAGCTGGGTGTGATGGCGTATGCCTGTAGTCCCAGCTACTTGGGAGGCTGAGGCAGGAGAATCACTTGAACCCGGGAAGTAAAGGTTGCAATGAGCCAAGATCGTGCCACTGCACTCCAGCCTGGGCAACAGAGCAAGACTCTGTCTCCAAAATAAAAAAGAAGAAGAAAGAAGAAAAGAAAGAAGAAAGAAGAAAGAAGAAGAAGAAAAGGTTTTCTTGGCTGTCTTTCAAGAAGAGACCGGGTGCAGAAGCTCACACCTGTAATCCCAGCACTTTGGGAGGCCGAGATGGGTGGATCACCTGAGGTCAGGAGTTCAAGACCAGCATGACCAACATGGTGAAACCCCGTGTCTACTAAAAAGTATAAAAATTAGCTGGGCATGGTGGCAGGTGCCTGTAATCCCAGCTACTCAGGAAGCTAAGGCAGGAGAATCACTTGAACCTGGGAGGTGGAGGTTGCAGTGAGCCAAGATCATATCATTGCACTCCAGCCTGGATGACATAGCAAGACTCTGTC
>NW_016107321.1:14116954-14119116 GCF_001604975.1 Cebus imitator
AGGCAGGGATTTGCTTGAACCTAGCAGACAGAGCTGCAGTGAGCCGAGATCGCACCACTGCATTCTAGCCTGGGCGACAGAGCAAGACTCTGTCAGAAAAAAAAAAAAAAAAAAGAAAAAAAAAAAAAAAAAAAAAAAAAAAAAAAAAAGGATGGTCAGAAGAACGATCATGGGGGAAGAAAAATAAAGTATTCAATATTTCACAGCAGGTCATGTCAACGAAACTCTTCCCATCTGTCTTCTTGTATACTCCAAAGTGACCCCATGAGTATCATAATTTTCATAAGTGCTTTAAAGTTCTTCAGATAGAAAAATTCATGTTCATAAAATATCATAAAACACAGAAAGCTTGGAATGTTCTTCTTTTTGTCTAAAGGATACATAGTTGACACTCATCTCTAGGTGTAGAAAGTGGTAGAACAATTCATTGAGATTCAGAGGAAGAAGCCTTGCACCCTCATGAGAATGCAGCATTTTACTATTCTCTTCACAGGCTCACTGGATACTGCAAGCACAGGCAGAATGCATTTAAAAATGGAGCTTAGGCCAGCGTGGTGGCTCATCTCTATAATCCCAGCGCTTTGGGAGGCTGAGGTGGGTGGTCAGGAGTTCAAGACCAGCCTAGGCAACATGGTGAAATCCCGTCTCTACCAAAAACACAAAAATTAATCGGGTGGGGTGGCACACACCTATAATCTCAGCTACTTGGGAGGCTGAGGCGGAAGAATCACTTGAACTTGGGAGGCGCAGGTTGCAGTGAGCTGAGATTGCACCACTATATTCCAGCCTGGGCTACAAAATAAGACTCTGTCTCAAAAAAAAAAAAAAAAAAAAAAAAAAAAAAAAAAAAAAAAAAAAAAAAAAAAAAAAAGAAAAAGAAAAAAAGATGGAGCTTGTTCCAACAAAACCCTCTTGGTAAATGGTTTATTGCTACAAGAAAATGTGTTCCAGGTTCCGATGATATATATGATTCCTAGCCCTGCTTAAAAATGCTTTTTAACTAAGCAGTTCCTCAAATGTGGGAGCCAACAAAAGGCTGTCAATGTTTTCATAAAAGAATGTTCTGAAGATACCAGAAGAAAACCATGACTGGGAATATTAAGAGCTGACAGGGGGAGGAAGAAATTTCTTTATCCCCTGCCTTCTTCTCCCCTTCAACCTAACATAATTCACAACTTGGATTCTTGCCCTGGGGTACAGGGGGAGGGTAGGATGGTCCTGTGGTCCATGACACACTCCCCTGAACTATCTGCTTCTCCCTCCCCTCCTGAAGGCCCTCATTCTGATTGTCTCCTCATCCTTCTTTGGGGAATCCTGGTCTCTACCTTATTATTTCAAAGCATTCCACTTAAGTTCTTGCCACAAAACAAACAAGAATGCTTGAGTCTCAGAGTTTCAAAATTAAAACGGGGTTAATACACAAATTTTTAAAATGTTCAAGTGCTATATAATCATAAGGTGCTTCTGTTATTGCTCTGATATAGACATGAAGCTCCCCTGAATCATTCTTATACATGGTTACTCATTTCTCAATCACTATAGTTTCATGGCTAGTAGGCATCTCTCTCGACTTGAATATCAAGATACATGGCCTAATAAACGATGTTTAAGCTGGGCACAGTGGCTCACGCCTGTAATCCCAGCACTTTGGAAGGCCAAGGGGGGCTAATCACAAGGTCAGGAGTTCGAGACCAGACTGGCTAACAGAGTGAAACCCCATCTCTACTAAAAATACAAAAAATTAGCTGGGGATGGTGACATGCATATGTAGTCCCAGCTACTCGGGAGGCTGAGGCAGGAGAATCGCTTGAACCTGGGAGGTGGAGGTTGTAGTGAGCCAAGATCATGCCATTGCACTCAGCCTGGGCGACAGAGCAAGACTCCGTCTCAACCAACAACAACAACAACAGATGAATGTTTACACCACATTCTCTAGTTGTGAGAACTACTTCAGGACATGCGGTTTGTCCACAAATATTAGAATTTCAGTGTTTACAGGAACAATGGGAAGAATAGCAGTAATGGGAACTGGCCCCTAAATGGCCCCAAATTTATTTCAGGTACAGAATGGTTAAATGGGCTCTGTGTGCCTGAGGACTGCACATGCACAGCTTTATGTCTAATGAGGAAAGAATTCACTCCAAAATGTTTTTCAAATGAAC
>NW_016107321.1:14119188-14122336 GCF_001604975.1 Cebus imitator
AGAAAAAGGTCTGAGAGATAGAAAGAGCTAGACAGGTTCCTTAGAGGTTTTTTTGTTTGTTTGTTTTGTTTTTTTTTAGATGGAGTCTCACTCTGTCACCCAGGCTGGAGTGGCGCAGTCTTGGCTTACTGCAACCTTCGCCTCCCGGTTCAAGCGATTCTCCTGCCTCAGCCACCAGAGTAGTTGGAATTACAGGCGCCTGCCACCATGCCCTGCTAAGTTTTGTATTTTTAGTAGAGATGGGGTTTCGCCATGTTGGCCAGGCTGGTCTCAAACTTCTGACCTTGTGATCCACCCGCCTCAATCTCCCAAAGTGCTGGGATTACAGGCGTGAGCCACCACGCCCAGGCTGTTCTCAGTCTTTCTCTATAAAATCCTAATCTTGAAGGTTCAAATGTTCTTAAAAACTTTTTCAAGATTTTCTTTGTAATCATCATTTTGCTGAGAGAGAGATTTTGCTCGATTTTAGTGGTGGTGAGTGCTGGGCCAGCCTGCGCCCTGCCCTGGCCAAGGCTTCTTCCAGCATCACCATGTAGACAAGGTGAGTGAGACTGAGGGCCCAAAGCAACAAATGCAAATGCACTCACAGAACCATGCATTCCATTCCAGGGGAGGACACCTTTCCTCAGCTGACGGATCCGGTTTCCAACTATTCACTGGAGAAGGGAGAATGCCATTCCCCTTGAAAAGGGCCCTTCCAAAGGATCTCCCGGCACAGTTCAATTTAGCAACATTAAGCTTGGTAGGTCAATGAGACTTCTTTCAGCCTTAGGTAAGTATTTCTACAAACACCTTTTTCCATATAGGCAAAATATTGCCAAAATTAATCATCTGTATTTTGTTTAGAAATAGACTTTGTGCAAATGCACTGACATGTGACCAGGACAGAACACACACGTTGGCAGGTAAGACTTGCCTACAACCTGCTCCAAATGATTTTTCTTTCACCAATGTCTCTGTGGTTTAAGAAGAGACCTTCAAAGCTCCAGTTAGAATCACAGATAAAGTATGGAGTTTTAACAGCTGGTTCTTAGTCTGAGGTGCTTAAACAAACTAAGAAGCCCTTAATTAATGAAATTATTTTGTCAATTGAAAAATGCCACATATTTATCACTAGAAGAGCCCTCCCTCAGGCATATTTTTAGAGCATCATCCTCTCCACCAGAATCTCCAAAGGAAAAATTTGGTAGGGAGGAGAGAAGAATTTATCTGGATGGGAGAGGCAGGAGAGAAACATGTAAATCTACCTGAGAAAAATGTGCACCTGGAAGATAATAATCATGAAAAAATTAGAGTGGTTCCCCATGTAGTGTTAACTCTAGGAAAATAAAACATCTCTCTACATACAGCCATGTTTTAAGATTTCCCACAGTTTTATCAGACATATTGGAGAGTAAAATTACTTGGAATAATAAAATTTACCCTGTAATATACCTCACATTAAGAATTATGAATAGGCCGGGCGTGGTGGCTCATGCTTGTAATCCCAGCACTTTAGGAGAATGAGAGGGGCAGATCACTTGAGGCCAGGAGTTCAAGACCAGCCTGGCCAACATAGTGAAACCCTGTCTCTACCAAAAATACAAAAATATTAGCCATGTGTGGTGGTGCACACCCGTAGTCTCAGCCATTTAGGAGGCTTAGGCAGGACAATCGCTTGAGCTTGGGAGGCAGAGGTTGCAGTAAGCTGAGATCACACCACTGTACTCCAGCCTGAGTGAAGGAGTGAAACTCTGTCTCAAAAAAATAAAAAAAAATGATGAACAAAGAAATCTGGGCTAATTACCAATGTACACACCTTCCTGGGAACCCTCTGTATCTGAAACCAACTTAGTTTACTTTTATTGATTTCTTATGAATGCATGTGAAGTTTCTTAATTTTAGATCAAAAAAGTTTGTGAGTAGTTACGTGCCTTATGTAAGGCACTGGACTGTGTGCCATGCATAAGACCTAGTCCTGCCTTTAAATTACTTTAGTCCATTAGAGCAGGAATTAATAGCACTCAGGAAAAACAACCAAGTAGGCATTTCAAGGAGGGTTTTTAAGATCACAAAGCAGTGTCAAGAGGCAATACGTAATTAAAATGGCTAAATGAATTGTTCAGAGGCTAACTGATACAGCAACTTAGAAGCAGGGGCAGATAAAATCGGGTTGGAGTAATTTAAAAAGGAGAAGGAATCTGAACTGAGTTTAAAAGGATAGATAAGGTCTAGATAGCAATATAACTACCGCTGCTGTTCCATAGCTCCATTTGACAGCCTGCCAAGGGCCGGGCATTCACTATGGCAGGCATTGCATACATATGCTCTGATATCCACAACTGACCTGAAATGAGCTTAGCATCATGCTTTTGTAGATGAGGATGGCAAATAACTTGCCTGAAGCCTCCCAATGAGGAAGTGAGCTGTGATTCACATCCAGGTCTAACTGACCCCAGAGCCCACTGTGTTCCTTTCCACACTGAATCCAAAGAGCAGAGAGAGTTCTGGTTGTACCAAAAATACTTTTTAGAACACTTGGATTGAAAAAAAAGAATAGGTTGGAGGTTACAGAGCAAGCAACAACATGTCATTGTAAGTTTTAGACCAGACACCTGACATAATTAACCCAGCACTTTGGGTGGACCAGCCTGGTGAACTGAATGAACAAGAGGTTCATGAGCCCAGAAAAACGAGAGAGAGAGAGAGAGAGAGAAAACCCAGGCCCAACACGGGCACACACAGCATGGCTGGGCTGTGTGCACATTTCACAGCTGTGAAGATGATACTGGTTTTGGGGTTGCAGTTGGGTATTTAGACCTCAAACTGTTTCAAGAACTAGCAGTTGCGTGACTTATGCAGTGACTTAGATTTCTGTGAGCTCAGTTTCCTAATCTGTAAAATCCAATTAATGATAACTGCACAAGGCTAAAAGAATTAAGAAATAGGCCAGGAGTGATGGCTCACCTCTGTAATCCCAGGACTTTGGGAGACTGAGGTGGGCAGATCACAAGGTCGGGAGATCGAGACTATCCTGGTCAACATGGTGAAACCCCCGTCTCTACTAAAAATACAAAAATTAACCAGGGTGGTGGCACATGCCTGTAATCCCAGCTACTCGGGAGGCAAGAGAATAGCTTGAACCCTGGAGGTGGAGGTTGCAGTGAGC
>NW_016107321.1:14122424-14135905 GCF_001604975.1 Cebus imitator
AAATAATATATAGCATGTAGCTTATCATAAATGTCTAAATGTTAATTTTTTGCTTTCTGAAGGCAGTGGAAATGAAAAAGCAGAGATAAGACAGATGGTAAAGTACATTTAGTGAGATTTGCTGACAAATTTCATATTAAGGGCAGGGTGAGGAGCAGGGAGGAGGAAAGGAGAAAGATGTCAAACATGGCTTAGAAGCAATGTGACTATCCTAAAACACCTTCATTTTCTCAAAGAGAAGAGTTAGGAGGTAGAGACAGCTTTAAGAATACATGATGGCAGAGGTGACTGGAAGTCCTCAACTGAAAACCCCAGAAAAGATTTAGAAATGATGGTGGGGCTTAGGAATTAAAGGGAAACCAGAGAGAAATGATTTGGCAAGTGTTTGACTAAGAGTCTGGTTGCTATATTCCATTTATGAGGACCTGGGAAATTGCTGAACTGTGTTTCTCTTTGAATGACTATGCTTTAGCAATCAAAGGAATGTATATAAAGTTATAACACTATAGGAAGCCAGGCCCCACACTTTTTTTTTAAGGCAAAGAATATTAAAAGAAAATACTCGCTTTAATACAGGACTTAAGATCAATTGCGATTCCATGTCTTTCTATTTTAAAACACAATGACTACTTTAATACCCTATTTAACTCTAAAATGTTTTTATCACAAATGTAGGCTTCCTCTAGAGCAGGCTTTCCTATGGCACAGAAAAGGTATGATGGTATAACGCAATAAAACACAGATTTCTGAAGTATGCCTACCCTGGACAATGCAACTGAAATGAGGATGGTTGGGATCTGGGATAAGACAGGAAGAAAGGGGACAAGGCAGAGGGGAGGTAATATTGGCAGTAGTTCAGTCAACATGAATGCAGGCTTTGATTACCTAAAGCCTAAAGGTAGGTAATTTTGTTTTACTGACTTCTTAAGCTTGGGGAATCTGGTCCAGTGCTTCTACAAGTTTTTCAAATATTACAACTAACTGTCTGTTTCAGACACTGGATTCCTTATCTACAGATGCTAAAAGCAGATCTGGCACTACTGAGCGCATCTGGTCGTTTTGATGTTTTGGGTGACAGCCTTTCCATGCCTGTTAGATTGGTCCCTGAGCAAGCCCCTGGTGGGTCTGTCCAAGCTGATCATTAGCTGCAGATGTTAAGAACGTGAGACATCAATGATCCCATACTGTACTGGGCTACGATATTCTATGTGGTTTGTAAAATACAACAATGATCTTGTACCTAGCTTTATAACAAGTGAATAATTTGCTAACCATTATGTATCTAAAACATAGCTTTGAAATATACTAAGGGAAAACTGATACAACTAAAAGCAAAAACTGATAATCCACCAACACAAGGAAAGCTCTAAGGCAGCTCTCTCAGAAAATGACAGGTCAAGGAGAGAAGTTAAGGATGCTGATGATTTGAATAACAATTAAGCAATTAATAATTGTACCCAACCAACAGAAAATAAGAAGTATTTCCAAAGACACAGCCCATTCACAAGCAAAGCACATTTCTTCTGATCACTTTTCAAACTGCTTTGGTACCCTAAATTTCAGATTAATTTCTAATTTCTTGGCAGAAGCCTTATATCTTTGCCTTCATATTCTTCACAATACTTAGCTCAGTGCTCTATACAAAGCAGAAATTCTTGATCATCCCACACAGGTCACTTTTAATGAAGTTATCAATAACAACTTCGGCTAAGTCACTTGATGCCACGCCTCTTTGAACCATGTGTTACATAAGGAGTCCACCAGGATCTGTCAAGTCTTATTAGGCTGGAGGTAGTTTAACAGCAAAAAGTCTAAACAAACTTTCCTTCACCTTAGAATTTGAGATGACTGAAAGTCATCCTTCATTGATCCTGGAGTCAGTGCTATAACTAAATGTTTTGGGATGCCCTGTCACTTTTATGCACAGAACACAGAGTCAGCCCAAGACAGCAAAAGGCCACGGACTCCCTAACTAGCAAACATGGGGGTTGGTGCCATTCATTGCAGGTTATCCAGCTAGAGTGCACGGTGCTATTGTATAGAACTTTGTCCTCCAAACGACCTTTCTCTGAGCTCCTCCAACAGGGAGAGACGGAATGCAATTATTGCTTTAATCCTTTTTTTTTTTTTTTTTTGAAATTGAGTCTTGCTCTGTCGCCCAGGTTGGAGCGCAGTGGTGCAATCTTGGCTTACTGCAAACTCCACCTCCTGGGTTCAAGCAATTCTCCTGCCTTAGCCTCTCAAGTAGCTGGGATTACAGATGCATGCCACCATGCCATATTTTTTAATTTTTTTTAGTAGAGACAGGGTTTCACCATGTTGACCAGGCTCGTCTTGAACTCTTGACCTTGTGATCCATCCACTTCAGCCGCCCAAAGTGCTGGGATTACAGGTGTGAGCCACCATTCCTGGCCTATATTTCTTCCTGTAACCCATTTCTGTGTTTGTGCTGTCCACTTCTCTTTCCCATAGCTGACCTTAAATCTGCATTTACCAAACTATCTTCCACAGAACAATATGGTAATAAATTTTAAAACTATATTAGTTTTTAAACCTATTAAAATTAAGGAGTGGTGGCATGAAAGCAGGTGTTCCAGGCTTAATGAAGTTTGGGAGACCGTCCCTGTAACACCTCCTGTTGAACACATGCCATTCAGAGCAGCATGTGAAGAGTCTACAGCAACAGGAACTAATTAGCCTTACTGAAATCCCAAACTTCCTTGACCACAATGTCCCCTTCCCCCTCCTCATTTTCAGTAGAAACCTACTGCCATAATTCCGTAACACTGAGGGCATGCTGTCTGAGAGTTTCCTCATTCCCATTGCCAACCACAGGAACACAAGCTAGTTCCTTCCTCATTCCAAAGGTCATCCCTTTGGAAGAAAACAAGTATTTTTTTTTTTTTTTTAACTCATATCCTTTTTCTCTCAAGAATAGTGAGGGACCCCCTCACACTCTCCACCAGCTATAACTAAAGGGTCTACAATGAGGAAGTGTCCCCTATAAAAGGGTATCTAGTCCCAAAACTACCTTAAGGTATTCAAACTTCTGGGAGACTTTTTTAAAGGAAAAGAGATGTTCAAAGCTTAGGTAGAGTTAATCTGTATACTTTCTGAATGCTGTCGTTCTGGGCATATTTTTGTAACTACTATATTTGGTGTGTATAACATTTTAAATCTCTAACTACATATTTTTAAAAATCATTTTCATAATGCCACTGTGCCAGGAGATACTCAGGAGGTTTTGCAATGGAAGAAACTGAAGGAAAGGCCTTCAATGACTTTCTGAAGATCAAACACTGTATTTGCATCCCTGCCCTCTGGCATTCTGCCAAGAATTCCCCTGGATGCTTATATTATTAGAAATGTCCAGCTCAATACAACAAGTTACTTATTCATAATGTGAATCATTTATGCTGTAGCCACCAATAATTCTTCTGTTAGCTGCCTTACAATAAACCCATCAGCCCCGAGTAAAACACTTATGGGGCCCTGGGACACAGTGGAAGGTCACCTAGAAGACTTGTGAAAGGCTGGGTGGTGTGGATTCCTTTGTGAGCATGCCTTCACCATATTTCTAAATCATAGAGGAAAAAGGCAGTAATATTTCAATCCCACAAAGCCTTCAGTGTTGAGATAATACAATACCAAGGCACCACAAAAGTAGCAACTGACCTGGGATGGGCTCAGTGTGTGGTCCTCCTGCACCTGCTCATGAGAGGGCAGTGACAGTGCCTCAGTTAGCTGGGGATGGAGGAAACTAGAGGGTGATGCCTGCCCTCCAAGGAAGAGCACTGCCGCACAGTGGGGCCACAAGGTACCACGGATAACAGAGCACAGCTGTGCTGAGCAATGGCAAAATCCAGGGTAGAAAACATACCACTTCTAATCTTTGGTGTCTTTACTAAAAGTCACGCCACTATCCTGTGAACCACTCACCATTCCCTGAGCAAGGGGCTCAGGGAATGCCTGCAAGAGCAGCACAGATGAGAACACCCTCAGCACCAGTGCCTGGACATGCCTTGGAACATGAATTTGCATCTTTCTGTCCCCCAGGCAGTCCTATGCTGTGTGCCCTAAGTGGCAGCTCTGCCCTGATGCCCTTCCATCAAAGAACCGGGGTAGGTGAAACCCTGGACAAGAGGGCACAGAGAACAAAATATAGGGACAATTTTATTCAGAAAAATATTATCTATATATCTATCCATCTGTGAATTTTTCTGGTACCGAATAAATGAATAGTCTTAAAGCTGAACACACACACGCATCATGCCAACTGAAAAGTAATGCATTTCTAGTTCCTTTAAGGTCAATAAACCAAGAGTTTCTCTGATTTTTCAAAAGTTTCTGTAAATTAGTGCCACCTGACCTGACAGTACTAATTAAGTTCAGTAGAGCCCCAGTCCTAGGCCTTCCATAGCTGGAGACAGGGGCACTTCTGTCTAGAATTTTCTTGCTTTTGTAGCTTAATTTGATTGAGTGATACCTGATGGCTTTGTGCTCTCAGAGTCTAAACTGCCTTGCTGCCCTTGAGAGGGCAGCTGTACTATACTGTTTGCAGGTAACTGGCTGCTGGGTCATTGCTTTGTATTGATGTGCTATATACATTGGTGCGTGCGTGTCAAGGCGCTTGTCTATCTGAGAACTAGTGGCTCAGCAGTCCACTTCTATACCCAAAACAGTATCGAGGTATTTCAGAGGTATAACGTGACTTTTCTAAAGGAGGAAATTAGTTCATTCTTTCACCAAACATCTGAGCTTCTCAAACATGTCTTTTTCTGAAACACAGAACAGCAAACCAAACAAAGATCCTGGTCCTCAGGGAATTTATATTTGAGTGGGCACACAGCTTTTTGAAAAGGTTCCTCGGAAATGCGACACACTTACTTTAAATCAACAAGCGGCCTTCAGAAGAAATTCTCCACACAATTTATACGGTTGCTGATGTTGAAGACTACCACAAATATTTTCTCCAAAACCAGATTATGGCTTGGAAACAAACAAAACCAGATCACAGTAATTCAAAATGTTGTCTACTCAGTAACACAGGTCAGCAGCTACAGATGAACTACAATTCTAGACTCCCAGGCAGTGAGAAGATGGAGCTGACTTTTGTTCTTGCGGAAACCACGCCTCTCAGACAAGATACTTGGTCAAAATGGAGCCAAAGGATCCCGAGTCCAGTCTCATTTTCCATTTCCTTATTTTCTGTATCATATTGCAAAGCAAGCAGAATATCAAGTGGTGTGGGAAGGGAAATATTTATTTGATTTTAGGAAAACAGAATGGACAACTGCAGCAATCTAACCTAGCAGCACGCCGTTTCTTTCTTCCTTTGCTGATATAACCATGAGTCTCTCTGATGAGCGGACACAGCTATGGACTCACTACAGAGAAGATCATCATTTCTAAAACTGAAAATATTTACCCCCCCTTTTTTTTTTGAGATAAAGTCTCACTCTGTCACCCAGGCTGGAGTGCACTGGTACAATCTTGGCTCACTGCAGCCTCTGCCTCCTGAGTTCAAGCGATATTCCCACTTCAGCCTCCTGAGCTGGCGCTACTGGCACTCACCACCACGTCCAGCTGATTCTTGTATTTTTTGCAGAGATGGGGGTCTTACTATGTTGCCGTATTTCCCAGGCTGGTCTCAAACTCCCAGGCCCAAGTAAGTGATCTGCCAGCTTCGGCCTTCCAAAATGCCGGGATTATAGGCGTAAGGCACTGTGCTGGCCTGTTTACTTTTTTTTTTTTTTTTTTTTTTTTAAATGCATTCAAATGACTGAATCTCACACACAGGTGAAGTGCACCTGATCAATAATGCAGGTGGAGTCTCATGATGACTTTTGTGGGCCTTGGACAACTTGGCCTTTGTGAGCCTCTTCCTCCATGAAAAAATATTAAATTAAATTTTACAACTGCATTGGTATAAAGACAAATATAATCCAAGCTAGGTTCCATATTACATATTCCTTGTTACTTACTATGTTCATTTTTTCTTCTGTTTTTAAAACAAAGTTAAAACAATTTCATAGGCCACTAAAAGTATTACAGACCCTGAGCACTGTGACTAATGAATAAGTCAGCTCCAGGCCACAACCTATTGATTTTCAAGCTACTCAGCATTCTAGCCATAAGTTAGAGAAAAGAACTTCTGGGACTTTCTTGCCAGCAGTAAAGAACTGCAGTAAGAAAACCACTGTTTTACCAGTTAGCAAAACATCGATGAACTCTGACACAAGCACAGTAATCTCGACTCGATTTCAAAGGCAAAATACTATTTGCCTTTGAAATAACTCTGAGTACTTCAAGAATAATTCAGTGTTTCAAATATTTATTATTATTTTGTGAGTTAAAGGCAAGGCTCTAACCCATTGTTGCATTTAAGCTTCTAATGGTTTTATATTATTGCTTGGTTAAAAAAAAAGATCTGGTATAAAATTGAAAGTATAAACATTTTTCTTTTCCTTTTTTTCTTCTTGAGACAGAATTTCGCTCTTGTTGCCCAGGATGGAGTGCAATGGCGCAATCTTGGCTCACTGCAACCTCTGCCTCCCGGGTTCAAGCGATTCTCCTGCCTCATTCTCCCAAGTAACCAGGATTACAGGCATGAGCCAGCACGCCTGGTTACTTTTGTACTTTTATAGAGATGGGGTTTCACTAAGTTGGCCGGGTTGGTCTCAAACTCCTGACCTCGTGATCCACCCTCCTCGGCCTCCCAAAGTGCTGGGATTACAGGCGTGAGACACCGCACCCAATCCGGTTACTGTTTTTAAAAAGAAAGAACCACAGACATTTCAATATTTGCAGAGTTTTAACATTTAAAAAAAGAATATGCCTAGAAAATGCTAGGATTAGAGGCATGAGCCACTGTGCCCCACCTAAAGACCATTTGAGAATAGTTTTTTTTCTATTTTAAAAAAGACTACAGGGCTGGGCACAGTGGCTCACACCTGTAATCCCAGCACTTTGGGAGGCCAAGGTGGGTGGCTCACTTGAGGTCAGGAGTTCATGACCAGCCTGGCCAACGTGGTAAAACCCTGTCTCTACCCAAAACACAAAAATTAGCCAGGCGTGGCGGTGCGTGGCTGTTATTCCAGCTACTCTGGAGGTCAAAGCAGGAGAATCACTTGAAATCGGGAGGTGGAGGTTGCAGTCAGCCAAGATCCAACCACTGCACTCCAGCCTGAGTGACAGAGACTCTGTCTCAAAAAAATAAATAAATAAATAAAAATAAAAATAAAAAAGTCTACAGTAGCTCCTCTTTCTGCAGTTTCAGTTACTTGCAGCCAAATATGGTCCGAAAATATTACAGTATTTTGAGAGGCAGAGAAATCACATTTACATAACTTTTATTACGGTGTGTTGTTATAATTTGTTCTATTTTATTATTTGTTGCTAGTCTTTGCTGTGCCTAATGTATACATGAAACCTCATTCTAGATATGCCTGTATAGGAGAAACTACATATAGAGTCAGTACTATCCATGGTTTCAGGCACCCACAGGGGGCTTGGAACATATCCCCCACAAATAAAGGGGGCTGCTATACTTGAAAAATCAAAACATTTGACTTACAGAGTATACTTATACAAACATACCCAACAAACCTAAATTACGAATATGTTAAGGTTTTAACATGTGTTTCGTACTCAAGTGGCAAAAAAACGAAAATAGCTCACTTTTGTAGTTGAAACCTTTCCAATGTCTTCATCCACAGACTCTTCACATCAGTCTTTACCTGTAGTAAAAACAAAAAATAAACTGCTTTTTACTTAAATAATTACTTTTTCACAATTCTTTTAATGGAACATGTCTGAGCTATTGGGGCTCATTTTAAGTGGTTTAAAAGGAAGACTGGATGCAAAAGGCCAGGACTTTCCCAGGAAAAGGCCACATCGGGCTATAGCACTGTAAGAGGCCTACAGCAATGATCATACACAGTTAATTAAAAATGAAAAGATTCGCAGGACGTGGTATTAAAAAGTTACTGATGTCCTATCATCCTTGATTTTCCCTTTCCTTTGAAACACTCAGATAATTCAAAAGGAGGCTTGAACTTCCAATAGCTCTGTAAACAAAGGAGTTCAGTGGCTTGCCAGGAGCCAGGAAGAATTTCCCCCAACAAAGGAGAGAGAAAGCTCGAAGCCATGAAGCAGGGAATGGAAGGAGAGGTTCTGATTTCAACCCTTCTTGCCTGCAGCATCCCTAGCTCCAAAACACTAGTCCTCCAACAATTTCCTAAGGCCACAGCCACTCTACCCTGAGTTCTTCCTATTTTCCATCAGTGCAAGGGAGTTGAGGGGTTGAGCTCATTGGGGTGACGCTTACATCTGGTGAAATTTGGAGCCACTGTTTTTCTGGTAACTCCTTTGGTTCTTTTTTTTTTTTTTTTTTTTCAGACGAAGTTTCACTCTTGTCACCCAGGCTGGAGTGCAATGGCGCAATCTCAGCTCACTGCAACCTCTGCTTCCTGGGTTCAAGCAATTCTCCTGCCCCAGCCTCCCAAGTAGCTGGAATTACAGGCGTGTGCCACCATACTTGGCTAATTTTTTATATTTTTAGTAGTGACAGGGTTTCACCATGTTGGCCAGGCTGGTCTCGAACTCCTGACCTTAGGTGATCTGCCCACCTCAGCCTCCCAAAGTGCTGGGATTACAGGCATGGGCCACCGCACCCAACCCGGTTACTGTTTTTAAAAAGAAAGAACCACAGACATTTCAACATTTGCAGAGTTTTAACATTTAAAAAAAGAATATGCCTAGAAATTTCTCAGTTGGGTATCTTCATGACAAAAAGTTACTTGAATATATTGTGGTTGATTGAGGGATGAATCAAAATAAAAACTTCAGAGTGAAAGGTAGCTACAGAGTACCACTAGCAAGGGACACTGAAGGCAGGCACGGAATGCGCTGATTATTATAAAAATAGCCCAGCTAGAGTGCCAGCTTCCAAAAGTTTTGAAAAAAAAAAAAAAAAAAAAAAAAAAAAAAAACTTACTAAAAAGCTTCACTATAATTATTTCCACCTAGGTCTGAAATCCTAGCTCGTGTTATCAAAAATGGGGAAATGGGTGGGGACAGTGAAAATTAGCTAATCTTATTCTGCATATGAGGAGTTAAAACAATGCAGTTTCATTTGTGACATGAGTAACTTTTTAATTGAAGAGAATAAAGAAATGAATTAAATGTTTAAGCTCAGTAAGTTTAAAAAATTAAATATGATATAGGCAAGACAGAAATAAAAACCAAAGCAGGATTGTATGATTTAAGTATTTAAAAACCAGTAGATGGTTCATTGCAGAATGAAATACTTCATGGGCAGATTTCTGACAAATTTGGTCTTAAAACCCAACACAAAACTAGAATTATTAGAGGACTATATCACAGAAACAGAAAAGATGAAAAAAAAATCATGAGTACCATATAAAAATATCTCTGTGAATAAATTCAAACATTTCATTGGAAACATTTTTCTAAGGTGATATTTAATTATCAACACTGAACTAAAAATGTAAAGGCTAAAAAACTAATACCTATGGTTTACCTCAAAGATTAGCTAATTCCCAAAAAGACAGAGGAAAAATGAGGCTTCCCAATTTGCTAAAGCAAGCACAAATCTGCTAAGGTATAAAGAGAGAAAAGGAAGAGGAATGTTTGACTTAGATAAGATGTAAGAATCCTAAATACGGTGCTCGGAAAACTCAATTTCTAGTATACATCTACATAAATGAGGCTGACTCTCTAAATATTATATAAACAGATCCATTACGCCCTATCAATAGGTCGCAAAAGATCAACACCTATTCTTATCTTCAAAGATGCCAAAATGGCACAGGGTAAACTCAGCACCAATATATGGTCATCTCTCAGTTTATGGAGAAATAGGATAGTTTGCCATGATTTTTAAGAAGACCTGAAATCAACAGACATTTTTATTATAAGTCAGGAATAAAAGATGCTCACTGTGCAACAGTGAAAGAAAATGAACAGCCAAATTACCCCCATCAGTGGGTGACAAGGTTGTTGAATACCTAGAAAGACACCGTAAAAGAAATATCTTTTAAAAACCTATTAGAAATAGTAAAGGCTAAGATCACTTAAAACAAAATAAAAAGCACTGGCTTTTGTCCAGTGGCAGAAATGATGAGTCGCAAACAAATGAAAATGAAGACAGTCTGAAAATCGATCAGATTCAGAAAAATAATGCTCAAAGAATCTATATAGAAGACATTTAAGGAAATCTTTGGGACAATGATACCCTCATGAGAAGCGATGAAATACAAATGTACTTTTTTAAAAAAAGATAAAAGCATCATCTAGTCAGGAAATTCAATCTGAGGTAGACCAATGAATTTCTAATGTTGGTTATTATAGGACTATGAGAACAACAAGAGGGCTTTTACAATCAGCAATGCTTATTTATAGGTGAATACTTGAGAGACTCAGAGGCTGTTCTATAAATTCAAGACAGGATTTAAAAAAAACATTAAGAATATTTGATTATCTGGCCTTAAGTGCAAAATCTACTAATATATTATACTCAGGACATTAAACCCAAATAGAATTTTATGTCAAAACAAAATTTCATTACACTGCTGAAGGTTGGGGAAGTGTTAAAAATAGCCATCAGTGTTATATTTGTGAAAAGAAAATGCTGACTGCACTTCACTGCATCATGGTGAAATAGGTCACATTTTATTGCTTTTGGCCAAAGAACAACGCTAAACTTATAGTCTAGACTATAAACAAGGTGATGTTTAAAATAATTTATATAGGCAAAACACAACTAATGTGAGTTTGAGCATAAAAATAAATAAAATGTCAGGGTGGATTTTATAAAAAGGAGACCAACTTATCACCATGTCCTTTTAACTACAGTGTCTAAAATAAGCTTACCTTTAATTTTAGACAACAGACTCGAAGCTATGTGTCCCTGACAATAACTGTGGATCAATTCTAGTTATTCCAGAATGAATGTTAACAACAATTACCCACAAAAGAGACCAACTTTGCTTTATATATGCAGAACAAAATAAAAGGGAGTTTTATTTGTTACTCTATATGACCAGGTAAAGTGGCTTTTAATGGTCTGAATTAGGCGTGGCTTAAACAAGGAATGATTTACAGTCATGTCTGATAATAACACTTCTACAAATGATACTGACTACTCGAAGACCTAAAGCACAAACACTTTCCCTAGAATGTCAATTATTTGATATATAGGAGCCCAATAAATTTGTTCATAAACACAAAATGTATTATTTCTTGAGTAAAACACATGAACTTTGTAAAAGAAACAAAGTGAGGGGAGAAATTCATATAAGAGGCTACCAGAAATGATAGGACTTCAGATCAGTGTCTAATCGTAATAATGCCAAAGGGGAAATCTACCAATGTTCCTTCCATAAGTTTCCAGAAAATATGATTTAAGTCAGTAGCAAAGATGGTTAACTACACACAAAAAAAGGGAATATTTTGAGGGGATATAAAATCTGATCATGTAAATCTCAAAAGAATCTCTATGTGGAATAGATTCTTGCTGCTGCCCCTACCTGCCATTTTGGAGAGCCACTCCACATCTGTCCATTCCAATGTGGGAATGTCAGCTAGGTAACTTGTGACTCTACATCCACTGTAACATAAAAAGCCCCTTTCTTATTTCTACCTGCCCTTCTCTGAGCTGTTTCATTTCATTCATAGACATCAGCAAGTAACAATGGCTTGTGTAATACAAACGGGCTTCTACTAAGTGGGTGGAATAACATCATCTGTTGGTTTTGAAGCCTGACATCCATCTACCCTTCTGGCATGCACACCAACATTTTCCTCTCCCTTTTCCTACTCCCAGCCCATGTGATCTGAATGACAATTAGGCTAAGCCATTCCTCATGTCTCATCCCCCTAATCACTGCATTAGTTCATGGATAGGCACATGGCCCACACCAGACCAATCAGGGTCACTGAGACCTAATTTTTGGGTTTTATGAAGAAGGAACCAAAATTTTTTGCAGTCCTATTAGATAAGAATAAGAGAGGGAAGAGCTGCTGCAGCCATCCCATAAACACGTAGGGTTCGAGGATAAGCCAACATGGAGAAACCCCATTCTGATAAATTTCATGTGCTTTTGAACTGTAAAATAGGCTTGTACATAAATTATTGTGACTTGCTTTCTCATACTCAATATTGTGTGAGATTCCCCTATGTTATTTTGCTAATTATGTAGTTCAACTGTTTGTACTGGTGGATAGTATATCATTGAATAACTTGTGGTATATTTATATGTTTTAGTGTTTAGATCTGTAGACTGTATCCAGTTTGGGTTTTTTTTTCCTATTAATAGCAGTGCTGTTCATTTCTTCTGTATTCATGTGCTGGAGATTCTACATTGTATTTATCTGAATTGAAAGTGTTTGTCTGTTCATCAAACACACTGTGAACTTTACTGCTAATGCTAAAGTTTTTCAAGAATTGCACCAATTTACACTCCACCCACAGTGTATAAGAGTTCCACTGGCTCTACACTGCATTATGGCCAACATTTGATTCTACAAAATTTTAATTATAGCTATTCTCATGGGTGCGAATTGGTATTATTATGGTTTAAATTGGCACTTTCCTAATTACTAATGAGGTTGAGCATATTTTCATATGCATTTTGGCCATTTATGTTTCCTTCTCTGTGAAAAACCTGTTCATGCATTTGCCCATTTTTCTACTTAATTGTCTTTTTCTTATATGTATTCTTCAATATATAAATCCATAGGTCTGTTATGGATTATGATTTATCTTCACTCTCAACAGAGGATCTTAAATATGATGCAGTTACATATGTCTATGGTTTAATGATTTTTGTCTTGTTTAAGAAATTCTTTTCCTATCCTAAGGACATGAAAATATTCTTATATATTTATTTTAAACACTTTGTAATTTCACATTGAAGTCCTTGATCCAGTTGAAATTGATGACTGTATATGGTGTGAGGCAGAGATGCATTTTCATTTTTTTCCATAAGGATAACCAATTATCCTAGAATCACTTATTAATTTACTCTTTCCACTTATTTGCAACACACCTCTGTTATATATCAGGGCTCTATATAAACGTGGGCCTGTTTCAAGACTACTGTTTTATTGGTCTTACTCCTTATCCCTATTGCCAAAATCACACTGCCTAAATTACTATGATTTTGTAACAACATAAATAACATTGCTAAATCCTTCTACATATTTCTTCACAATTATTTTGGCTACTTATGAATCTTTTTTCTGTATAAATTTTAGAATTAACCTAAGTTCCACCAAAAACATGTTGAATTTGATAGGGGTGGCATTGAATCTATATATGAAAAAATTAACATCTTTATATTATAATCATGATATTATTTATAAACATGTCACCTCTCCACAGTATTTAGGTCCTTAAAAAATAACTTCCAATGAAGTTAAAATTATCCCATTTTTTACATAAAGGTCTTACATAT
>NW_016107321.1:14137590-14148412 GCF_001604975.1 Cebus imitator
TAACAGACTAAAATTTGGCATAGTTACCTGGCAAAGGATAATTAATTCTAATACTTAATTAGAGATGAGGTATTCCGGTAGGTGACCTCTTCCTCATATTCCCTGGTAAGTCTCTCTGTTTTTTGTTTTGTTGTGAAACGGAGTCTCACTGTGTCACCAGGCTGGAGCGCAGTAGCACGATCTAGGCTTACTGCAGCTTCCACTCGCTGGGTTCAAGCAATTCTCCTGCCTCAGCCTCCCAAGTAGCTAGGACTATAGGTGTGTGCCACCACACCCAGCTGATTTTTGTATTTTTAGTACTGAAGGGGTTTTACCATATTGGCCAGGATGGTTTCGATCTCTCGACCTTGTGATCCACCTGCCTCAGCCTCCCAAAGTGCTGGGATTATAGGCATGAGCCACTGTGCCCAGAGCCATCTTTGCTCTTAATAAAGAAAAGCTGGCCAAATAGAACTGGGGATTCCGTCACTATTTTCTTTAAGTTTTTAAAGTTGGAGGAGATGCTGGGCAAAATGTAAAAAGCAGGGTATGTTTCTTCAATGAATGAGCTTCACTTAAGTATAGCTACTACTACAGGTGCTGTTACAGGCACTCGGGTTACAGAGAAAAATTCTGAGCCACTGCCTAAGACATCAGGTTCTTGAAGGGATACAATACCAGGAGACAAGCTAGATAGCAGCTGTATAAGTGCTCTAATACAGTTATCAATGCTTTTGCTCAAGCAACCTGTGCTACTCCTAAAACACCTTGAATGCATCCAACATCTAAGCACCAACAGCATACCAGTGCAGTTGCTAAGGATGCAGCCATGACTGGAATAGAGTCAGTCCTCACTCTCATGGAACCTTTAGCCAGTGGGATGGCTGGCACAGCACTAAAGACAACGCCCAGAGGCAACTGTAGTTATACAGTATACATTTGAAAGCATAAAAAATACAACTTTAATATTAAAATTTGAGTCTTGGTAGCATACCAGTGGAGGAAAATTATGGGTAAGGCAAGACTTTCCAGAGATATTCAAGTCCAGACCTAAATAAGGAAAAGGAAGGTGATTATGAAAGTTAGCAAGGTTTTGGCAGATTCTACGCGTAATAAAATGGAGGAAGCCACAGAAATTGATCAACATTTTCTAAGCAGAAAAATTTTATGAGCACCACCTTTTATGGAGTTTAAGAGCTTCTTTCAATTTAGGTCAATAATTTTAAGCAGTTCAGAATGTGTTAACAAGCAGTGAAAATGAATGTTAGTTAACACAATGAAATTCCCTTAAACAAACAGAATTCAGATGGCTGTGGCTTTAAAAGTTGTGCTGTCTCTTACGTCAAACAGATTTGGTAAGGGGAAACAGGATAGTAGGTTTCTTGTGCCACTTATTTAATAAACTAATATTTTAGGAGATAACTTTAAAATCTGAATTTATATTTACCTATTTATTTAATGGTGAAGCACAATTTTTTTTTTAACCGGGCTTCTGTAAAAATATACTTCATTCAGGCAACATATGGAAAAAAGTGTTACATCACTTGAAAATGTTCTATTTAGAAAGGTAATTTCCTTTTACTTTTTTTTTTTTTTTTTTTTGTCTTTCCTTTCCACATTGGTCAAGAAAAACAGGCTTTGACATATTGGTTTTTTAAAAAGAGAACTACCAAATATATCACAGAATTTTTATTTAACATCTATCTTGAGGCTATTTCAATGAGTTTTCAGTTTCAAGGGGAGGAAAAAGAAAACATGAATACGAAGGTCTGGCTTCCAATAAAACATTTTACAGTTACTACCAAACAGTGATTTATTCACCTGCACGTTCCACAGCACTGCCGCCGCCACTACTTCCTGGAAATCTTCGGTTTTGCTAACATGGACCGTTTTTACTTTTAAAAAGAGGGGAACTATTAAAATTGAATAACACAGCCCATGAGGAAAATAAGAGAGTGACAATTGACATATGCAAAAACACCTTTTCATTTTTTTTCATTTTCAACCTGGACTTGAGAAAACGTTTACTTTCACTAAACTTCCATTAGCATATCTAACATGGGCTTACATTCTTATTTTGCTGATCTTAAAAGAGGTTCAAAACTGTGTATGAGTACCATGTCAAAACTCTTTCACAGAGTCTGAACTTCACAGATTATCTCCTCCGCATAATGTTTTTGACTTCCTTCACAGAAACCATTAGGGTTTTCTTCAATCTATCTTGCCAGTTTAGACTATATTAAACTTGTTTATTTTAGAATAATTTTATTTAGAAGATAGATGTGTGTGGTTTCTAGTTTCTAATGCCAGGAACGGAGTAATAGTGCCTCTAATAGTGGGGACATTTGGCTGTGTGTAGAGTTAAGCCCAGGGGCGGGACACTTGTGCACACATAAACCAGAGTATTCTCTAGCCACAAAGTTTTTCACTCTGAAACTGCCGTTTAGTACCCACTAAAAAACTGACATAGTGTGCTCCTGCCATAAAATTAGTTAGCTTTGCACTTTCTGATCTAAATATTCAGCAACAATAGGTATTTCTTTAACACCTGTCCCCAACATTAGACCACAGGTAATCCCATTTCTCTGCACACCACAGCATACCCGATGCCCAGCAAATGCTATGGCAGATGCTCATAAATAACTGTTAAATAAATAACCAAGTAGAACATACTCACTGGATTTAGTAGCATGAGGTCAGTGAGAGCAGTTTTGAGGAAACTGTGAGGGCTAAAGTGGAAATAGTTCAAGGCGATGAGTGAAACACCGTGCATCTTAGACAAGGTCTGAAGGAGGGAAGTAGAAAGAGCTAGTGTGGCGCAGGTGTTCCAAGGAGGGTTTTGCGTAGGAGAGTCTGGATGATATATAAATGGTGACAAGATAGATCTTTTAGAGAGGAAGGGCTTGAAAATACTGAAAAGGGAAAAGTAATCCAAAGCATCTCTGAAAAGGCAGGAAGAACGAGGACCCAGGGCCCAGGACCCAGTGTTAAATAAGATGGGGATGCATTTGCTGTTATAATAAAGGCAGGAAGGTGATGGTTCTTAGTATATTTGGTGTCAGGCCATGGCCCTGTGTGTTCTCAAGTGATTTCTGTTTGCTCAGCGAAGTAAAAGACAAGATCATCTTCTGAAAATGTTGGGCAAGGCTGTGTATTTGGTAAGAGTTGGGAAAATTAGAATTAAGTCATTTAGGAGAGTCAGTCATGAGCTGACTATAAAAAAAAATAGTAAGTCTGTTAATATCACATTCTGCACCAACAACCATCGGGTGACAGATCCTGAGGGTGGGAGGCTGGCCTGGGCATGTGCTTAGCAGACAGCAGGTAGGGCCAGATGGGTAGCCCTACAGGGAAAGCTGTGGCTTTGGAATCAAAGGGTTTGGGCCCAAGGCCAAGATCTGCTATTAATGAGCTGTCTGACTTCGAAGAGTCACTTCACTTCTTTAGGGCTTAGGGTTCTACCATTTTTAAAATGACAGAATTGCATAAAAACCTCCAAGTTCCCTTCTATCCCTAAAAGGACTCTTTATAAAATACCCAGCAAATTAGTTTAATGGCAGCACCATTAACACAGAATAAAAGTTCAGAATTGGACAGGAACCATCGTTCCTGCCTGGTCCATGGCTCCATTGCTTTCTGACATGCATTACACAAGACCTCCCCTCTGGTCTGCCTATGAGTCTACTTGCACCCTGCCAGCTACATGACAAACGTGGTCGTATGGAGTTCTTCAATCATTCCAATGGTCCCCATCACTATGTAGATGAGCCCAGATTCTTCAGGCCACCCCAGGAAACTCTTGGTCATTGGCTCCCGCCCACCTGCCTGCCTCATTGTCTCACTGAAATACTAACTGCAAAACTGTTTTACAGAATAAAAAAAAAAAAAGGATAGGGAGAGATTGATTAAAGGACATAAAATTGCAGCTAGACAGGATGAATACATTCTAGTGCTCTATACCACCACAGAATGACTATAATTAACACTAATATGTAGTTCCAAATAGCTAGAAGGATATTGAACATCCCCAACACAAAAAATGATAAATGTTGTAAATGAACATCATTTTGTATTCCATGAATATGCATATTTTAATTTCTTAAAAATTAAAAAAGAAAAATAGTAGAGAAATATATAGCATTTAAAAAAATTAAAGCATTGATAAAGGTTATTCTAATCCCTTAAACATACCCATCCTCTGCTCTAGTGGGATATATATATTTTCATTTGCTATTTTAAGACAGTTCAATTTTAAAACACTGTACGCAGAGATTGGGGCCAAGTGGTTCTCAGCAGCAACAATGAAAATTTTGTGGCTGGGTTAAAATATACTAAAGTGAATTCCTTTCACTTTCTAAGGTGAGAACAATATAAGTTAAAGCCTTCCCAAAAGAAATGGGCTTTCCAGAGGAAGCGAAGACAGAATATAAATAACATTCCCCATTCATTAAAAGAATGGTATTCAATGATGTTTACACATGTGGTTCTCACTCTTTAAACTTAAGTCTAAATATATTTTTAAAGCTGCAGGTAAAATAGTAATTTACGGAAGCCAAACCACAAAGAAATTTCAGGAATGCATCCAGGTTATATAATTCTATTCCCTACTATATAAAGAGAATTCTCGTAACTTCTATTTCGGTCATCTGTTCGCTAATTCTGACTTAGAAGATTTTTGGAACATAAAATAATTTGAGAAATTAAGTTTCAGTCTAATTAAGTTTCTAGGTAAGAGGTAGAAATGTAAGCTCCCAACCACTGAACAGCAATTGTTACACAAAAGGTACCTGGCAAGGGGGCTTCTACCTGCCCTCAGAACTCCCCATCCTCTCCCTCCCATGGTTGGGAATTTTCTTTTCCTCTTGACACCTTTGTCTTCATTTCAGAAATTCTAATCTAGCAGGAGTGACCCCAGGAAGAGAGGGAGGGGCAATGAAAAGAAAGGTTCAAGCAAGGGTCACTGAACATTAGAAAATCAGCTTCTAACTGAGCAGTGGTGGGGGGTGGGGGGGGTGTTCCAGAACTTTCTGTGTACTTGGGGTGGAAGGAGGGCAACTGGAATAGTTTTTATGGAGGACTTGGGAGATAGAAGGAAACACAGTCAAAAATGGTGTGAGAACACAGGAGGTAGGAAAGACTAAATTGTTCCAAGGAGCCACAAGACACCTAACTTAGCCAGAGCTGCCACATTGGTGGAAAACAGAAATACATTCAATCTCAATTTAATCAATTCAATATGTGCTTCTGATACTGGAAAATAAAAATCCTAAGCAATCCAAGATGATCATCTTTGAGCAACAATACCTTCTTAAGGGTCAGGGCAATATCCACAGATATTCACACTCCTTTCATGGTAAGAATAATGAGAATAAGAAAGATCTCAGATTTTAAACAAATAAGTGCCAAAACATAAACTCTAATGGACTAAATAATAGTGTTTATATGGCTAAGCCCTCATTCAGTAGGCTGCAAAATCTAAGCCAAGAAAATCTCTAGAATATACAACAAAAGACAAACAGAAGGAAAACAGGAAAAGAAGAATTGATTCTAAGAGGTCTAAAATCCATCTACTCAAGTTCTAGGTGAAGATATACATTAATATTAGTGGGGAGAAAATATCCTAAGCTAGAAAAGACTTCAGATAACAAAGCTCAAAAATAAAAGGACTGATGACAAAAAGATAATGGCAAACTTTCAAAACTAAGCATAAAGCAAAAAGTCCTATAAGGTTCAAAGAGGTAGAGACACACACACACACACAATCAACTATGTTGTAAGTCTAACATCAGACTTATTGGCTACAGTAGATTGTAGGTATCAGAGGTACAATGCCTTCAAAGTTGAGAAACAATAATCTTGAATTTTGAATCTAGACTGAAATAATCAAGTGTGAAAGCAAAATCAGGCATTTTTAAACACACAGTAACAGTGCTTACCGCCTATGCATATTATACATCAAAAGTTATTCAAAGGGAGTAGCCTACCAAAAGAAAAAAGGAATCTAAGGAAGAGGATGACATGAACTATAAAAAAAAATAAACATTAAAACACAAGGAGAGAAGAAGAACATAAAACATGTGGGACAAAAAAAAAAAAACAGTAAAAGCTAAACATAATTCCAAAGCAGAGAAATGTCTATAAAGATGTAAAGGTACTGGGAAAATCTCCTTCAAGTGGCAAAATTTCATGATCCATGATGGGAGTTCTTTCTCTATGGATCTAATTATATTACTTGGCTCCACAGTGAATAATATTTGCATATTGGCATTAGGATTTTAGAAACCACTCAGAAACAAAACAAAAAAACACATTCATAGTTAGGCTATAGTAATAAGTGTATTAATTTTGACACTGTAAAAGCTATAGTCTAGCTAATTGGGAGGTCATGGGTAGGGTGGATAGACTCTCTTGGGACCAAGGGGGTTCCCACATATGGGACTTTCAGAGCTAAAACTGGGAAAGTCCCATGTAAACCAGGACTAGTGTGTCATCTTAGTCATAGGGCAGAAGAAATGAATAAAGGATGCTAATATCATCTTTCAGACCAAGGTTCAACAGCTGCTTTAGAAAAGAAATAAGTTGGTGACAATCAAGATAAAAACAGCCACTGTTAGCAATGATTATGCTGGAGGAGTGAGGTTTTTGTATTTGATTTCATCCTTTCCAAACTTCAGATTTTTAAAACAATACATCCATTTAGAGCACAATGGGTCAACTCTTATTCACAAGGCATCTAATTTCTAACAAAGAGAATATTTCAAAATTAGGACAATCTAGAACTCCAAAAATGTGAAGCCAACTAAAAATGATTAAGTAAGAGATTTTTATCTAAACCCTGATATGAAAGCAAGGATACAAACAAACCAAGGACACGTTCCCTTGTCCAGGGGCTGTGTCTGTCCTCTTGTGAAGGATGAATGATCACAGGAAAGGACAAGAAGAAGACCCTAGTGAACCAAAAAGAAAAAAAAAAAAAAAGGACCAACTGAGACATGTTAATTACAGTAATAAGCCATTTAGATTCCACACTGCCACCACAGCTACTGCTGTGGTGTTTATCCACGTCAGAACTGCTCAAAAGACACAGTGCCCTCTCTCTCTTCCTCTCTAAAGGTGTGGCTGTGTATGAGTGTCATGTATTACACTAGCTTTTTAAAAAAAGTCATGAGTTACACACAATGAACAGACCATTTTATGCCAAAACTGTTACTTAGAGAAAAAATTCAAACTAGGGGTCTTTTCACAAGCATTAATACATTGAAGTTTGTGTAATGACCCTGAAGAGGTATCTATAAATAAAATTTATATTTTCTTTAAAGAGAACTCAAGTCTTAGGTATGCTGACTCCACAATTATTTGCACAGGAAGTCATTAACTTATCTACAAATAACAACTCACCATAAAGATAATGATTGTTTCATACCCTTCAACTCAAAAATGCCTCTGTTGTCACCCAAAAGATAGGATATTTATTTTAAAATCAAAATAGAAAAAGCCCGCAGTCCTGCTTTCTGTAAGCCACTAATTACCAAGCATCTAATCAACATCCACTGAGTGTTGTACAGTGCATGAAACCAGGGGCCTTGATATATTTTCCTGTTTAACAAGTCCCTGCCAGATCACTGCACATCCATCAAGTTTCCTTTTTTTTAAGATACGCAGTGTTTTAAAAACGTACCTGAAATCAGGATATAGCTTATAATTAACATGAACATTTAACAGAGTTTGCTTATGCTCCCTGAAAAGTTGTTAAATTAATTCTTCAAAAATCCAGAGTCTAGCAACTGAGAAAACCAAAAAATGCCACATACACAGCTCACTGGAAATGCATGTGATAACTAACATAAGTGAACCCATGAAAATAAATTTTTAAAAATGCGGCTCCAGGTAAGGTGAGATATTGTCCTATAAGTGAAGACAGCTGAGATTAGAAACACTAAAAAGAAAATTAGCCCAAAGCAGATGCTTGTTTCTCAATAGTTTTTAACTACAAATTACACATAGTGTATCCACAAATTCCAAAACAAGAATCAACAGAACTACAACCCTAAAATGTCCACCCATGGCTTTTCTATATTTCATTTTAATTGTAAGACTACCAAGATTCCCATTCAGTTATTATAGGGGATTAAAAATATGTCAGTGTCATTTATCAAGAGCAAAATTTGCAGCACACAGTCTCCACAACTTTAAAAACAAAATTTAAAAAGAAAAACAATCTGTGAAAGCTGCAATTTACTTGCTCTCCAGGAAACTAATTGGAGTGTGCTGGAGCAAAGGTAATGAAATGATGTAAAACCTTTGTGTGAAAGTCAAAGTATTCTGTTATAAGCCCGTTAAGGGTAGGAACCATATCTGCCCTCATTTTCATTTTCTTTGGTTCTTGGTGATAGCTCTATTGAATATTCAAATTAAACAGATTTGAGAACTAATTATATTTCCAGAAGAAGAGTCGCTTAACTGCTTTAACACCTGGATTGTTTCTAGTTTCTGCATCCCCCCAAAATGCTCCCAACTCTTCTTGGAAGGATAACATCCTGTAAATTCCTATCCACTCCTACTCTGAGGTCAGCTACAAACCACAGCCTTGTAACTTTCAGGCAATGATGCTGGTGTCTATATAAATTCACAAGCACGGAAATGATGATGTACCTCCAAGCATTTGCTCTATTCTCTACAAAATCAAGCTTCATTGTTCAATTATTTTATTGCTTCATTACTTCAATGGGTTTTCTCCCAGAATTAGGCTTAGAGCTTGGAATTGAAAGTTAAATTTTTCCATATGTCTGAATTTAAACCATTGGCTCTAATGATGGGGAATCTATTTTTTCTTTCAGTTGAAATATTTTAGATGTTTATTTTTATTCACTTAATTCTTTACAAAAAAAAGCTTTATCCCAAAGCTGAGTTTCTGACTTCTATGCGCTTTTCAAGTTAGTCTTGAATGTGTTTCTATTATGGAAGACAGTGTGGCGCTGGATAACATACTGAGGGCATACTCTGTGCCTCCTGAACTTCCCATCCATTTTCTCCCCAACTACTGTTTTAAATTTCACCAACTCCATCAAGCTCTCCTAGCCTACCCTGGGCCACACATTTTACTACCCTACAAAACCATTCTCATATTATGTTCTACCTCCCATGTGGCTGCTTGATCACACACAGTTTTATTCTTAAAGGCACGTGGGTCAGCAGACCTTTTCTTCTAAACCAAACTAAAAGCTAGTCTAATGGCCAGGCAGTCTCTCCCATACCTCCTAGTTACTCAGGGTACTGAGCATATGAGTGGCACCCGACAAAGTGACCTGCACATAGTAGGTCTTGACATGTCTTTGAATGGGTGAGTACATGTGGCAGCCATCTGTGAGCATTCCAGAGTCTTCTATCTCAGAAGGGAGAAATAATGGCACCTGGTTTTTAATACTGTGAAGGACCCTGAGACTTCTCCCAGTCACACCTGCCTGAGTCAAATGTAATACTGCCACAAATTTCCAGCAGAGTCATGCAGGTTTGCCCTCACTATCTTGAATTTGAATTTATATTGTGTTGCTGTTGGAAGTTTAGACTGTTTTTGTTTGTTTTGCTTTGACACAGAGTCTCACTCTGTCACCCAGGCTAGAGTGCAGTGGCAGTGATCACGGCTCACTGCAGCCTCAACCTCCTGGGCTCAAGCAATCCTCCTGCCTCAGCCTCCCATGTAGCTTGGACCACAGGCATGCATCACCATGCCCGGCTAATTTTTGTATTTTTTTGTACAGACAACTTAAGTCTCACTTTGTCGCCCAGGCTGTTGTCTTTTCTTTCTTTCTATCTTTCTTTCTTTCCTTCTTTCTCTCTCTCTCCTTTTCTTTTCTTTTCTTTTTTTGAGATGGAGTCTGGCTCTGTTGCCCAGACTGGAGTGCAGTGGCACAATCATAGCTCACTTGCAGCCTTGATCTTTCTGGCTCAAGCCATCCTCCTGCCACAGCCTCCCAAGTAGCTGGGACCACAGGTGCACACCACCATATTCAGCTAATTTTTAAATTTTTTGTAGAGATGAGATCTCATTATGTTGCCCAGCATGACTCAAACTCCTGGGCTTGAGTGATCATCCCGCCTCAGCCATCCAAAGTGCTGGGATTATAGGTGTGAGCCACCATGCCCAGCCAGACTGCTTCTCATTTTATTTTACAAAAAGTAAAATTAATAATATAGGAATATCATTTTTAAATGAAGACATTATTAAGGATATCATAAAAATGAACAGCCCCACCTTCCCACCCTCCCATGTCTCACACCTGGACCCCTTTTTTTCTCCCTGTGAGTCCTATCTTGCTTGGATCACCCCTTACCCATTCTCTGAACAATAATCTCCCCTGCCTTCCATTCCTGTACTTTGCAAATCTTCAGGCAAAACCCATTCCTGGGTTATTTTCTATCTTCCTATATATCTCAGCAGCTGAAACTGAAGAGAGAAACCACACACAGGATACTCTCATGATAAACTCGTGGTCGACAGCCTCAGTTGAGTTCTCAGTGCTCTTCAACAATCCTTGAACGTTATTCTTGTATTGAATGTTAACCGGACACCTACTGTGTGCCAGGGACTGTGCTGGGAAAAGCTGTTTCTGTCTTTATCCTTGACCAACTCCTTTTGTGATTTGTCTCTGCAGCAGGTTTAGCTTTCACTTTACCTCTCAAACCTTCTGACTCCCTCATATTCTCAGAAGATAGCCCACTCTCCTGTGCTGAGGAATCGAGACCGGCAGGAACAAACTCTCACAACTTCCTGGGTCTTGGACTTCCATAAACACCTCTGGCTTCTTTCTATTTTTTAAGGTTTTTTTTTTTTTTTTTTTTTTTT
>NW_016107321.1:14148482-14174251 GCF_001604975.1 Cebus imitator
CACCGCAACCTCCGCCTCCTGGGTTCAGGCAATTCTTCTGCCTCAGCCTCCTGAGTAGCTGGGATTACAGGCATGCGCCACCATGCCCAGCTGATTTTTTGTATTTTTAGTAGAGATGGGGTTTCACCATGTTGACCAAGATGGTCTCGATCTCTTGACCTCGTGATCCACCCGCCTCAGCCTTCCAAAGTGCTGGGATTATAGGCGTGAGCCACCGCACCCGGCCCAGGTTTTCTTTTTTTAGAGACAGGGCCTCAGTCTGTCACTCAGGCTGGAGTGCAGTGGTACAATCATAGCTCATCATAATCTCAAACTTGTGGGCTCAAGTAATTCTCCCACCTCAGCCTCCTGGGTAGCTGGGATAACAAGCATGCATCACCATGCGTGACTAATTTAAAAAAGTTTTTTTTTTATAGAATCAAGGTCTCACTATGTTGCCCAGGCTGGTCTTGAACTCCTGGCCTCAAATGATCCTCCCACCTTGGCTTCCAAAAGTGCTGGGATTACAGGCGTGAGCCACTGTGCCCAGCCTTGACTTCACTCTTCTTCCCTTCCTCCCCCAGTGCAGAAGACAGGATGGTCAGAACCGCGGAGGGCAACTTGGTCTCCAGCACTCTCCATCTCGGCCATACACTGCTGCCTCCCACACATCCAAACTCACCCTCTGCACTGGCTGCTTTCTCTCAGCCTCCATGCAGGATGATACAATTGATCATCCTAAAAAACTATATGCTCCCTCTTTCCTCCCCTTGGCCATTAGTATCTTCTACCTCAACCAAATTAGTTTAGGATCACTGTTTCTCTCTACTTCATCATCTTTGACCCCAGTCAGGCTTCTGCCCCCTGTACCACCTCTGAGATGACTGAGACCCCCATCGTCAGAGGCCCCTGCATCTTTACCTGCAGCTTTTACCAAAGCCTTCAGACTTATGTTTCCCAGTGCCCAGAGAATAGCTCCATGGCAGCTCTTGGCTAACCGTTCCCCAGCATAAAGCTCCGCATTCGTTCTGATTCCCACCAGCCTCACCTGCGACTCCAGCAAGTCTCAGGATGCACGGGCCAGCAATGAGCTGCCTGGAACCAGTTCTGCCCAGACTCCCCCTTTCCTGCTGCCCTGAAGTGCATCCTGCTCACTGTTCTGCCTGCCAGGTCCTTCCAAGCCATCTTTACCTGGTGACTCCTCTCACGCTTCGAGACCCACCTCTAGCATCCAGGACCTCCGTCAGCATGGCATCCCTGAGCCTGCACTTCCAGATGACACTGCTGCCCTCTGATTAGACCTGCGATTTCCTCAAGTGCAGAAACTGGGTCTCATCTTTGAAACCTGAGGCCCATTGTCATTCTTCAAAAATGTTGAGCTGAATGATGAGTCTTTAAAGGGTAGCAAATCCATTATTTGGTTGCTCCCAGATGTAAAGTGTGCTTTCAGCTTAGTAAAAATAAATCAGTGGGGCTTCCAAGAAAGCACTGCATAAAATATTTTCATAGAGCAGTTTAAAAGCCAAAATATATAAGTCATTAGCAAAATATTGGCTAAGTTAGAAAAGGGAAATTCAAATGAAATCATACTAGAAATGTAGGCAAATTTTAGTCTTTGATCCTTATGCTTGCTTCCCCAGAAACCTTTTGGCAAATTAAACCAGTGATTAATGACATGTATCATTTCAAGGCAGAAGGTCTTATGAAGTATTCTTTAAAACATCACTTGAAGGTAAAGTTCTTCTCAATTATCCTTGTCTTTTAACTCTCAGTATCCTTAACCAAGACTGCCCACGTAAGAATAAATGTTTGTGAAATTATTCTCTCCTTTGTTTTTCGCTCCTGAATAATGGCCCCAGGACATCTGTTACCAGCCAGCGCATGTTCCTACCATCCTGTTGAGAGCAGGGCACGGAGGAAGAGGGAGAGATGCCAGGTGGAGAGGTACGGCCAAGGCAGCAACATTCACCTGGGGGCCTCTCCAACCTTCCCACGTTGCCCCAGACCAAGGCCCATTGG
Organism: Cebus imitator; assembly: GCF_001604975.1. NCBI lineage: Eukaryota > Metazoa > Chordata > Mammalia > Primates > Cebidae > Cebus > Cebus imitator. The sequence continues at coordinate 14,150,481 of NW_016107321.1, forward strand.
ACCTCGTCTGACTATCTTCCATAGGGACCCGAGGCACTGAGAGAGACCTCTTTGTGTCTGATTGGCCAAGGCTGATGGTAAAAGCAGACAAAAAGACAGATTTTGAAAGAAATCTTTAAATTTACTTTTTTTCTTTTTTTTTTTTTTTTTTTTTGAGATGGAGTCTCGCTCTATTGTCAGGCTGGAATGCAGTGGTATGATCTCGGCTCACTGCAACCTCAGCTCACTGCAACTTCTGACTCCCTGGTTCAAGTGATTCTCCTGCCTCAGCCTCCAGGGTAGCTAGGATTATAGGCACATGCCACCACGCCCAGCTAATTTTTGTATTTTTTTTTTTTTTTAGTAGAGACAGGGTTTCACCATATTGGCCAGGATGGTCTCAATCTCCTAACCTTGTGATCCGCCTGCCTCAGCCTCCCAAAGTTCTGGGATTACAGGCATGAGCCACCGTGCCCAGCCAAATTTACTTTTTAAGTTATAAAAGTAATCACTCCCCACTGTTAAAAAGTCCAGAGAATAAAGAAAAGCAAGGAAAAACTGTCACTCGTAACGCAGAGACCATCATGGCCCATACCCTGGTGATTTCTTCCAGCTTTGCTTGTGTGTTTATAATGCAGAATGGAGATTAAACAATTTCGTGTACTCTGACCTGTTTTCTTTTTGACTGAACATTACAACATGCACATTTTTAGGAGAAAATTTGCAACTGTTGACCTTTTGCTACTTGTAGCAAAAATTCTTCAGTAAATGTTAAATGCTGCATGCTTGTTTTAGGAACCAGAGAGTCCTGAAGTAGTGTGACTGTTCTGACTCTCAGAAGGCCAGAGAGCTGAGAAGCTCTGGTGGACAGGCTGGTGGTGGTGGCTGAGGAAGCAGCCAGCCAGCCCCCGGGGCAGGACAGCACTAGCAGGAAGTGGGCTACTAGACAGTCCTATGCCCAGTTCCCTGGGGCTTCCCCTTACTCTCTTGCAGCCCGCCACTAGCCCACATCCTCCTCTTTCCCAGGCCTGTCCTACCCTCTGTTTCCCTCCTTGGGAGCCCAACCATGCTCTGAGTCATCCGTAGGTGGGGAGTGGGTGCCAGCAAGAGGAAGGGGAATCCCCAAATCCATTGTAGCAGGTGAAGAGGTGTTCTGAAATGCAAAGTTAGAACCTGTATTTTCCTACAAGTTTTACTGCAAGTTTGCCTACAGGCAACTCAACTGCACAGGGTAGTTCAGTTACTTCAAGCATATTGACCTGAAGATGCTTTTGTTATGATCAGCGTCCAAGCCACAAGACTTTGTACAACTCCACTAGGTGTAAGGTGTGGCTGTCATGCTGGGCTTTTAAGGTCTCTGTGTGTAGGGGATGGGGTGTCCCTTCTTCTGGAAGATGATGGGCTCCTGGCTTTCCTCTCTTGCTGGTAGCCCATTTCCTGGGCTGAGTCTTCTAAGTGCTAGGGTGTCCCAAGATCAGTCTTCCATGTGCTGGGGTGCCCCAAAGGACAATAGCACCCATTGCATCACTCCCCAAGGTCCTCTCTGTTTGTCACCTGAAAAGCTGCCTAAAATGCAGACCTGGGGAGTAGGGTGCTGGATGGAAAGAAGGTGGAATTGGTTTCATGGTTTTAATTCAAAGACGCACACACAGACTGAGGTGATCAGCCAGAGACAGGACTTGCAAAGTTGGAGCTGCTGCATATATTTATTTCAAACAGGCTGGAAGACATAGAAGCCTTGAGATGACACAGCCACAGAAGATGCAGAAACCTGTGCTCCACAAGTGAGCTTGTATAGTCCTGGGCACAGGAGATTTTCTTGGCTCTCTTATTCTTCCACAGTATTTGCTCAAATCTTTGAGAGCTTCAGCTTCAGTGTTCTCTTCTGACTTAGAAGGATCATCAGGCTTTAGCTCCCTCCGCTCCATTGGAACAGTTTATCAAGGCCACCAATGACCTTCTCACTGCAAAATGCAATGACTGACTCTTTTCATCTTACTTTACTTTTTGGCTGTTAGGATGGACATTCTCCACTGAGCTTTTGGAAGACCCTGGGCTCCTGGCTTTCCTCCCTTGCTGGCAGCTCCTTCCCCATTTCCTAGGCTGTGGTGCCCAGTCTTCCAAGTCCTGGGGTGCCTCGAGATCAGTCTCCTGAAGTCTTCTCTGTCAGCACTCTCTCTGATACCTCGTCTAGCTCGGTGATTGTAAATATCGTTGATTTTCTGGTAGTTTTCAGGTGTGTATTTCCACACCAGCCCCCTCTCCCGAGCACCACATTCACACAACCACTTACCTACCTGGCATCACCACTTAAACGTGAGATGCATCTTCCAGACCTGGCATAGTCAAAGCCTAACTCTCAATCTCTCTCCCTTGCTAACCTGCCTTTCCCTGCATTCATAACCTCAGAAAACGGTGTTGACTGCAGTCAGATATTAAGGCTAATATCCTTGGTCTCATCCCTTATCCTTTTCTTTCCAATGCCCCACAACTAAGCCACCCACAAACCCTGTGGGCTGCACTCTCAGCAGACACTCAACCATGGCTCACCACTTCTTCAGTTCTTACCCTAATCCCAGATCCCATCAGCTCTCAGCTGGACTGCTACAGTCACCTCCTGCTCACTGATCTCCTTGCCTATATGCACAACTCCCCAGCAATGACTCTCCACACAGAAGCCAGAGCAATTCTGCTCATATACAAGATCACGGCACTCCTGGGTTCAAACTCCACCAAGGGCTTCCCTTCATACCCAGAGTAAAGTCAATGTTTTAACCAGGACCTATTCCCCATGTACCACTCTTTCCATGTACCGGCCTCCCTGCTGAACAAGGTACGAACTGCTTTAAAGAGCACTGTGGACGGTACTGTTCAAATATAAAGAATGGCATCATCAATGATCCCCCATTAAATGGCCTGTGGCTCCATCACACTTACTAGGAAAAGTCTGCCCAGATCAATATCTTTAGCTTCTACCTAATAAATACAATATTTTTTGTCTAATTATAGAAACTTTAAAAATATGAAAATCTCCAAAAATATAGAAAAGTATAAATAAAATAAAAATCAAAGTATGAAAGCTTAAAGATAACTATCATTATTATTTTGGCCTAATTTCCAATCCTTTTCTAGGCAGTATTGACTTTCAAAAAATGGATGATTCTCTGTTGGTTTTGTGCCTGCCTTTGTCACATTTCTTAAAAGATTTTATCATTGATATTGGGAAATCTTAATTGCGTATGATAGGTCTTTGTATGAATATTCCATAACTTATCCAATCCTCTAGTGCTGAGACTTTAGGTGTAAATGCCGCAATGTAGAATCTGGTGTACAGAAAGGTTTATTTCTTTAGGGTATATCCTAAAAATGAGTCAAAGAGTACTAACGTTTGAGGCCTTGACAGATACTGTCCAACGGCTTTCAGGAGCATCACTTCAAGCAGCAACGTGTTCCTGTGTCCAATCCTTTATTTCAGACTGGCTGAGGTACACACCACCTGTATGTACTGAAATCATGTCTAGCTCTAAACTGCTGCTGGTGAATCCTACCCCTTACATCCAAACAGGCTCCATGGCCGGTTATTCTACTGTGGCCAATGGAGTTCTAGTCTTCTAGGCTAGAATTCTCAGTTTCTTCTGTCTCTCATCAGGTCCCCTTCCCCAAATCACACATGTGCACACACTCACTTGCTCTATTTCCATTGCATTCCAGTCCTCTCCAAAGCCTCATCATCTTTGCATGTAGATGACAGCACCACATTCTTACCTGGAGGAGAGCTTCTCTAACCAGTGAATTACCTGGGGCTATTACTACAACACAGATTCTTATCCTACAGGATAATACAATGAATATTGTAACCTGTGCAATTGTTTTATCCTCTCTGCTAGATTATAACATCATTAATAGGGACAGAATATTAACCAACTCCATTGAACTAAATGAATTCAACCCTGAGTCCTTTCACTCAAGTCAAGTTAATACTTAATCCAGATATAGAGGGTTCAATGCAGCAGGGCAAGTGTGTGTGTGTGTGTGTGTGTGTGTGTGTGTGTGTGTGTGTGTGTGTTCCTACCTACATACCATCCCAAAACAAATGTCCACTTGCTGAGGACTCTTTGAAAATTGATCTCAAAGGAATCTAAAGAGAAACCAGGATTGCAATCCTGTGTGGAAAGCTGCCACTTTCTGCTCTTCTTACAGTGAAGGGGTTTTCTACTGGGTCAACATCCCCTTTGAAATTTACACCAAGAAAAATATACACATATTAAACAGCAGCAGCAATTTACAGTAAAACAGAAAATTCCACTCAGTGCAGAAAACAACCAGAAACATGTAACGTTTCAAAGCTCTGGAAGCAGGAGTTCACATGCTGAAATCATTGCTTCATTGTCCGTTTTACTACAGCAACAGCCTTCCCTCTGACAATCGTGTCAGTATTACCAAACCTTGAAAACATTCACTTGGAGTTCAATCTGTTACCCATATGTCGGATATAAGAACAGTTGAATTCACAATATTTATTCTGTACAAGAGTGGGTTCTATTTTAAAATCCCATTATCATGTGGTTACAGGATATCATTAAAATAAATATTAATGTAGGCTCATATCAGTTCTTAAAACAGAATGAAGTCTGCATCCCATAAATCTCCCTGCATATTACTCAGCAGCACGTTTGGAAGACAGTGAGGCAGCATGTTTATTATTATCTATCTAATCTTGGATTTCAGTTTCTAATGATCACAGATGGCAATAAACTCTTCCACTAGTGCTCAAGGCAAGAGGGTGATGGAAACCTTTCCCAATTGTGGCAAACATATGTTGACACAGATATTTATATGCAATTCTGTGAGGCAGGATATGTTTATATCCAGTTTTATTATCCTTGTGATTCTAAAAAACAGAATCTTTGTGTCAATGTCAGATTTTTCAGGTATGCAGTCATTCTCCTAACTTCCTACTTGAAGACTAGTAAAGATTTTTTTTTTTCAAGATTAAGATTATGGTTTTTAAAAAAGTGTAATTTCCAAGAAGAAAACCAGATGTTTAAGTTTTGTTCTCAAAAATGATGTTGGTGTTGATTTTTTTTTTCAAGACCACTGCTATTTGTACGCTCAAGTTTTGTTTCTCTTCAGCCTTGGGATCTGCACCACAATAATCTGTGGAAGCATCCACCCTTCTGAGTGGAAGAAACCCTGATAATCTTATTTTTGAAGAAAAATTTTCAATCAGAACAGAGAATATTCCAATGTTAGCAAAATTAAGAAGTAAAGTGATGCTTTTGAGTCACTCATAAGTACAATTTAAGAATAGATTTTGCAGCTTTTAAATGCAGCTTAGGAAGAAAAATGGTTAAAAACTTGACATCTCTGACTACCACAAAACGCCTTTTTAAGGCTTAAATATTTTTTATCCTTCAAATAAATATTTTGTCCAGAATTTGACACAATATAAACAAACATGTCTGATATAGGCTTACAGACTTAGCTTGTTGAATCACATCTCTTAAAACAGGGTTTGCGAGCAAATTCTGCTTCCCTTGATCCATTACAAGAGATTTCACCACACCACAGGGTCCTGTAGTGGCTTTCCCTCATCCCTTCTTCCCGACATGTCCCATTCACTATAAAGAATGGTTTATTTGCTACTATTCTTTCACAAGCTTTCCTGAGTTTACTAACAGCTGAGTGTAAAGATATTTAACTTGAAGTTATGGTTTCATGTAACCTAGACCTACAGTGGGGGTAAAAATACAAAACACACACACACACACACACACACACACACACACACACACACATATGGACACAGTGTGGGGATGCAAATGGAATGGAACTACTCTTAATTCTTGGTAGGATATTGTCCTTCATGGATCTCAAACAATGGGCTTGAATTGTTTGTGTGTCTTTGAGCCTTTAGAAATGGAATTTATAAATACCTCCTCAAAGAGCTTTATTTATCTTAGTCTAATCCCCAAATACTAGGGTGGTGTCATGGCTGAACCTTAGAAACAAAAAATGCTTGCCAGCAGGGTACATCTGAAGCCCCTGCAGGGTCAGAAAACGTGAATTAACCAACATGGGTGCAGTAGGCCGGAGATCTCCCCTTCATTCAGGAGAGCCAGGCAGTGAATAGAGACAGAGCACATGTTCTGGTTCACCCAACGTCCCTTCACAGGCAGACACACAGACTGATATGGAGTCCTGATCCCAAGGTGTCAATGGAACTTCCAAGGTCAGCATGGTGAGTCCTTCTTCAGGTGAGACCACAATGAAGCTCAGCTGGCCATGGAACTCTGAGCTTTCACCCGAAGACCTCTGAAAATAACATCCTTTCCTTGGGCAAATCTATAGTACCTTAGTATCTCTCTATATTCCTTAATGTAAACAAACTATGAGCCTTCTTATACTTTCTTACAGACCCTTTTTGTCTTTCTTGCTGGCCATCAGGAGATCTTACACATTTTGTACCACAGGCCCCCCTCCCCACCCATAATGGCCCATGTTGCATCACTTTCTCTCCATCTTGGTGCCTTTGCAGTTTTTTCATCACCTTCACAAACACTTCTGCTGGTATGGAAACTTTGAAAGTAACATGCAATCCTCTATCACTCCTCATCCCAACATATTCCATCATGCATCCCCCATGACATCTTCCCACAGAACCACAAGCCATTATTATACCAGAAAAAAGTACCAAGAATTCCATAATGTCATCTAATATCCAGTTGTGTCTGTCATGGGCTGAAGTGTGTCTCCCCGAAATTCATATGTTGAAGTCCTAACCCCCCAGTTCCTCAGAATGTAACTTTATTTGGAATTACGGTCTTTAAAGAGATGATTAAAGGCTAGGCATAGTGCCTCATGCCTGTAATCCCGGCACTTTTGGAAGCCAAGGCAGGTGCATCACCTAGGGTCGGGAGTTTGAGACCAGCCTGGCCAACATGGTAAAACCCCAATTTTACTAAAAATACAAAAAATTAGCCAGGAATGGTGGTGCATGCCTGTAATCCCAGCTATTTGGGAGACTGAGACAGGAGACTCGCTTGAACCCAGGAGGCAGAGGTTTCAGTGAGCCGAGATTGCACCACTGCACTCTAGCCTGGGCAATAAGAGCAGAACTCCATCTCTTAAAAAAAAAAGAGAGAGAGAGATGATTAAGGTAAAATAGGTCCTTAGGATGAGCCCTAATCCATATGACTGATGTGCCCATTCTAAGAGCAGATCAGGACACAGACACACAGAGGGACCACCATGTCACAATGCAGAGAGAAGATGGTATCTGCAAGCAAAGGAGGCCTTGGAAGAAATAACCCTGCCAACACCTTCATCTTGGACTTCCAGCTTCCAGAACTGTGAGAAAACACATTTCTGTCACTGAAGCCACCCAGTGGCAATGGTACTTTGTTATGGCAGACCTAGCAAATAAGTACACTGTTCTAAAATTATTTTATAGTTTTTTAAAAAACATTTTTTCTTTCTTTTTTTGAGATGGAGTATTACTCTGTAGCTCAGGCTGGAGTACAGAGGCATGATCTCGGCTCACTGCAACCTGTACCACCTGAGTTCAGGCGATTTTAGTCTGGTTAATTTTCATATTTTTAGTAGAGATGCAGTTTTGCCATGTTGGCCAGGCTGGTCTTTAATTCCTGACCTCAAGTGATCTGCCCACCTTGGCCTCCCAACGTGCTGGGATTACAGGCATCAGCCACCATGCCTGGCCTAAAAAATCTTTAATTAACCAAATTTTAGCCATTATACTTTGTTGTTATGAAAAAAATCTCAGGCTTTTATTTCAGCCAAACTGGATTTCAGGTGTGAAACTGGTACAAGGAGGCTTTGAAGTGAATTCCTTATTTCTGGGCTTCACTTTCCTCATCAGAGACCGTAGCCAACACTGCCTGCTGTTGTTGAAGTGGGGCCGACTGTGGTGACAGCTGAGGAGAAAAAACCCAAAATTATATGAACGTGTTGGTGCATGGAAAGTTTTCAGCAAATGTCCCTCTCATTCCTTAATCCAAACAGAAATCCACAAGTTTCTGTTTGAAGTAAGGAAGAAGAACTGATGGTTATGCCTCTAGGAGCCATCGCAATGACATCGTCTCTCTACTGTACTTTGCAAACTAAAATCTTCCTAGCTGAATTTCTTAAGAGGCTGTCCTATAGGAGTCACATGGCTAGGTGCTCCATCGGATGGAAGACCTCCTTTACCCATGAAGAGTTACAGAGTCTGAATGGGGGTGATAAGTACATGATGAAATCATTTTCATTCCTAATCGAAACCAACATTTGAATACTCACTTTATGACGGGCCCTGTGCCAAGGAACGCCTACTCATTGGAAATTAACTCATTTGTTCTCTACAACTCAAGGAGGTGCTGTTTTGTCCTTACAGAACCTAGCAAAGTGGAAAACTGGGGCTCTGGTGTTGAGGTTACAGGAGGGAGAGGCAAGGAGTTTCCATAGCAGGAGTCCCTTGTTGGGGAGTGGAGGATTCTGGAGACAAGAAGCAGAGAAGGGCAGGATGGGAGGGCCCCTGAGTGAAGGTAGCAGCATGCCCAAGCCCCAGGCACCTCCAGACTGCCTGGAACACAGGGCTTTGAATAGGACAGTACTGGGAGAAAAAATGCTGGAAGAGGAGATTAGGGTCTTACTCAAGGATGAGGCTCAGAGTGAGAAATGTGTAATAAATTCTACAGCACCAGGTAGTCACTGCAGGATCTTACATGGGAATTGTGCCTAACACAGATGATCCTTTCCAATCAGCCATCACTGTGGTTCCAGAAGTTTAAGAAGCCTACAATCTAATACATTCATCTGATAAGGTATTATTATTGCATCCAGCTCAACTGCCGTGACATTCTGTAATCACTGTGCACAGCTTAACTGAAGATTTAAGACACATTGAAGATTCTATTTTCCTCCTTGAGTAGGTGTTTTTAGGTTGATAAGAAACTTCATCATACATACACATGCACAGCGACCTCTAAAAGCCCAAGACCATAGGGCAGCACAGTAAACAGATCACTGTAGCCTCCGATGCTCAGAGAGGCAGGTGACACGTGTGGGTCTGCCTGGGTGAGGACAGAGGAGATGGCGAGGCCATGGGATCAGAGAACACACACCTGGTGAATAGGCTGAAAAGAGCACCAGACTTGTATGGCACACACAGCAAAGGCCTAGGGCCAACTCTGCTGGCCGTCTGCAATCCGAGCAAGGGCTGAACACCAGCTTGGAAGGAAAGAGAACTAATTTCCAGTTCTCCTTCTACCACTTACTAGATACACGAGTTTGAGGTTTTGAGTTCCCACTGGAAAACTAGAGAGAATGCCAGCTGACCTGCCTCATGATCTGATCATCACGGGCTGCATGAGACAGATATGCCTGATACACAAGAGGCATGCAACATTCGTTATGTGCGTGATGTGCTTGCTCCATTAAAAGGGTGCTGATGGAGGGGGTGCTACCTCCTCATAAAGCACTACTGAAAAACCCAACAGCCAAGCTCTCACAAAACCAGGTCAAGTGTTTTTCCCCAAGGTTATTTAACTTACAAAATGAAACAAAACAAGACGTCCCGTCTGTTTTCCTCCTTCTGGCTGCACCTGTGTGGTGGAAGGCATGATGACATCAGATGTGATTTCAGTGTCATTTGATGAATTATACTCAAGTGAGGTCTGGGGTAGGGAGAAGTGAAACCAAGAATGTGTCATGGACATACAGGATACTTAACACAAACAACAGAAGCAGAAGTGGCCTCAACAAGTTTCTGTGCTCATTTCCTACAGAAAAAAAAAGATGCTCATTAAGAATCCATGTCTATCAGACATAAAAGGAACTGCCGCCACCTCCCTTCTCTAATAGACTGGCTCAAACACTGCAATTGACCAAGTTTTTTCCTTGGGAGTGGTGATGCCACTACAAAACTCCCTCTTGGTTTTTCTATCTTCTAAAGGGTTTTACATGGTGTTCAGATCTCAGGAGACCTTGAGAGAAACATTTGCTGATTTTTAATTTCAACTCACAAAAAAATAGTCCAATCTCCTGCAGTGGCAAAACAGCACCAACACAATGAAATGAGCCTGGGGCAGAGGATGCCGAGATGAACACAGCATGTAGAAATAATTTGTCCTTGAACAAAACCTGTTGGAGGTGACTAGAGAATGGGTCAGAGGTTCCTGCTAATTCCGTCTACACTGGGAGGGGCAGGCTGCTGACGGGTGGAAGTGGCATCTGAGGATTGTCTCATTACTGAAGGGTGGGCACCAGGGTCTATCCCAGTAACCTAACTCAGAACAGTGGCACAGTGGGGAAACTCTGCAAGTGGCTCTATGCTGTCTGAGAAGCTGTGACTACCCATGGGGACTGGGGTGCAGGCACAGGACAGGTGACCCACCAAATGGCCCACATACTAGAACACACACTGGTGTCTCTAGTAATTTTGATTTTTGCAAATTAAAAAATAATAATAAAGACTGGGAATGTTGTCTCTTTGTTACCGTAGGTAGTATAACATACTAATTTATTATTCTTTACCTTTGGGCCAAAATTACCACGTACCACAGCATGTAGAAGAATGCCTTGTACATAATAAATGCCCATATAATACGTTGGCTTTTATTGAAATTCATTCACTTAACCAAAGCATATACATCTGGGACCCCACAGCATAATATGCTCATTCAGCTCTGCTTCTTTCCATCTGATATAACACAAAGTGCTGGCTGGCACAACCAAGCTGACCCCAGGTGTGAACAGAGCTCTCGGAGGAGGAAGTCATGTTAGGGACCAGTAAGGGAATCCGAGACTCAAATATGAGTTGGATTCAAATGTGCATCTCTCACCTACAGCTCAAGGTTAACTGCGCTCACACAACAGTACTGGATGCAACACAGTAAGACCAGGTAGTGAACTGTAACGTGTTCAAGTCCTAAGATGTTACCTAAGCAGAAAATAGGCATCGAAGTAAACATGATGCGTAGTATCAATGATGACAGATACACATTTGGACAGCAATCATAACCGTATATTTAAATAGGTCACTAATGGTTCCCATTATGGCTCAGTAATATCATCTATATTCAGTATTTCCCAATTCTCAAATTGTGTACTTATATTATTTAAATTGATTTGTGCCAGCTGGGCATGGTGACTCATGCCTGTAATCTGCGCACTTTGGGAGGCTGAGGCTGGTGGATCACTTGAGGTCAGGAGTTCGAGAACACGCTGGCCAACATAGCGAAATCCCATCTCTACTAAAAATACAAAAATTAGCTGGGCATGGTGGCACAGATCTGTAATTCCAGCTACCCAGGAAGTGAGGCAGGAGAATCTCTTGAAGCCAGGAGGCAAAGGTTGCCGTGAGCCGAGATTGTGCCACTGCACTCCAGCCTGGGCATCGGAGTGAGACTCTATCTCGAAAAAAAAAAAAAGGATTTGTGCCACAAAACCCTCTGACGTGAAGCAACTAACAGAATCTCATGTTTCAAAAAGGGAAGCTGATGCTCAGAAAGGTTGTGACTTTTATCTCCCAGCAAAGCAATAGCCCCAGAGTCTGACGTTCTGGAACAGGGCCTTCTTGCACAAACGCTGGACCCTCGTGGACCATCATTACCGTACAGAGTTAGAGCTAACAGCTGAGGTCATACTACTTGTCAGGCACTAATCTAAGCACATTGCCAGTATTCATGACTCTTTGCAACAGCTGCAGGAGTTTGTGACCATTATTAAATTCATTTTAACGGTAGAAAACTGAGGCACAGAGAGACTAAAGTCAGGAACTTAGAGATTCAATCCAAGAGAGGCCAAAGGTTTTCCTTTCTTGTCAGAGGCAGGATAAACTGCACGGTTTTATTTCCTCCTTTGGTTATGAACAAACAACCAAAGTTTATTTGGGTGTTACTAAGAGAGACCTCTCTCTCCAATCTCAATTCATTCTCTCTCCCATTCTTCATGGCACTGATCATTTCTCATGACATCTGATGTTCCCTTGCTTGTAATGTCTCTTGCAAAGATTGCAAACCTCCAGAGGGCGGAGGCTCTGTTGTGTCTCACTTATATTCCAAGTTTCTGGTGCAACTGATTGATGCCTGACACAAAACAGTAACAGAGATATTTGCTGAATGTACACACGTGCTGACCTATAAGTCCTCATCACAGCAGAAATAGACAAAGTTTTGAAAATAGGCAAGTTGAGTCAATAAGATCTGGCAATTTAAAACACAAGCAAAACAACACACACAATTGGCAATTGGCTCTGTTTACCCTCCAGTTAGACTAAGTGGGTGTGGAGTGCCCGACGGTCACAGAGGGAGTGGCAGTGTTTACACAGAGCCCTTCCCCTCTTGCACAAATACTGAAAGGGTCTGGGGGGACAAAGGACAGGCCAGGTTGCTGCAGCAATCTCTTCCCCACTCAAAGCCCACCAGGTATGGCCTGGGCACAGCCTGGAGTCAGCAGAGCTGAGGTGCTTCTGAGTAGCGGTGTCTTCCTTGGATAGAAACACTGTCAGGCCTCCCAGTATTCAGGGTTCCCTGCCCAGGGCCAGTCAAGGACTTTGGGAAACACATGTTTAGAATTATTTATAATGATCAAACTGAAATTGGTGTTTTTCTTTCCGTTCACTCACATGAAAATCCCCTTTCAGATCAAAAACACAATAAAAGTTATCAAAAATATACACAACAAAATAAACACAAAAATATAAAACGTGTAATGATTGTGTGATTGTGATCAAATAAAAGATAATACATAGAAGATGCAGCAGCGTAAATGCTGGTGTTAATGAGATAACAAAAACATATGGAAACACATTCCTTAATTCCAAACACATCTTTTAGGAAAAAAAAATCAATTTATGCCTCCAAACTATAGGCAGTCAAGCAGCAAATGGGCTGTGGTCTAAAAGATCTGCCCCCTCAGCTAGACCTGAGAGCTGGTTTTTACATGTGCTCCTATGAGGAGCGGAGTAGCACTATCCTAAGCCCTGGTTGCTGGAGCTGTGAAGAACATAATGTGGAAGCATGAAAAAAAAAAAAAAAAGAGTGTTTTTTTCTTTTACGACTAGCTAAAGAAAGCATCCAGAAGCACACATCTTATTTTCTTTACCCCTATACATCCTCTCACTCCAGCTCCATGAAAGCAAGCTGCCTTTACGTGTGCAAAAGCTCCCTGCTCCCAAACTGACTTCCATGCCCTTCATCATCTGTTCCCTTGGTATGGAGCATCTCAGTGGGTATCAAGAATAAAGTAGTCAACACTCAGTTAATTCAAATGAAAGAAGACACATGTACACATATGTTTATTATGGCACTGTTTACAATAGCAAAGACTTGGAACCAATCCAAATGCCCATCAATGACCGACTGGATAAAGAAAATGTGGCACATATACACCATGGAATACTATGCAACCATAAAAAGGATTAGTTCATGTCCTTTGCAGGGACATGGATGAAGCTGGAAACCATCGTTTTCAGCAAACTAACACAAGAACAGAAAACCAAACACCACATGTTCTCACTCATAAGTGGGTATTGAAAAATGAGAACACATGGACACAGGGAGGGGAACATCACACGCCAGGGCCTGTTGTGGGGGTAGGGGCTACGGGAGGGATAGCAGAGGGTGAGGAGATTGGAGAGGGATAACATTAGTAGAAATACCTAATGTAGATGATGGGGGGACAGATGCAGCAAACCACCATGGCACGTGTATACCTATGTAACAAACCTGCACGATCTGCGCATGTACCCCAGAATTTAAAGTATAAAAATAAAAACAAAAATCCATGACCAGTTGTATGAGTTTCTATTGCCCTTTAAGGGAGCAGGAATTTGGAGAGCCATTGATTTCCTGAGCTGGATGATGGACATCAGAAAGACACACGGATGAAGGATGCTTTTAAAAAGCTTTACAAGGTAGAGGAAGGGAGAATGAAAGAATACGAAAGCATTTATGGGGCAGAGGGCAGGGAGGTGCGGAGGTGGGAAAGGCGAGTGCAGGCGGGGTGCTAAAGTGCAGAGAAGACAGCTGGAAGGAGAAACTGCGTGCAGAACTCAGATGACCTCTGAACGCCCTCCCTAAACCCAAATGTCTCTAGCTCAAATGCACCTCTCGTTGAATTTTGAGAAAGGGCCATCATTTGAGTCAAACTGTCTAGGATCCATTCCTAAAGTAAGTCTGAACTGTTTTTTCTTTTTCTTTTTTTAGAGACAGGATCTTACCTATCACCCAGGCTGGAGTGTGTGGCGCAATTAAACCTAACTACAGCCTTGACTTCCTGGGATCAAGCAATCATTCTGCCTCAGCCTCTGCAGTAGCTGGAAATAGCTATTGACACCATGCCCAACTGATTTTTTTTTTAATTTGTAGAGTCAGGGTCTTGCTATGCTGTCCAGGCTAGTCTTGAATTTCTGGTCTCCAGCTATCCTCCCATCTTGGCTTCCCAAAGTGTTGGGATTTTGAGGGTGAGCCACAGCATCCAGCCTGTTTTCCCTTTCCATAATTGCTTCCTTTTTATTTCTGCACCAACTCACAAAAGCCAATTTTTAAATCTCAGAAAAGTCAGGTATTAAACAAAGCCATCAGTAAAAAGTAAATAATATACGTTTAAAATTAAATAAATCCTATTAAAAACAAAGGTTATAATGCCCCAAACTCATCACTTCTAAATTATTTCCCTGCATTTTACTATTATCTATGTTCTCAAGGTTATTTGCATCTACTGCATCTATATGGTAGAGATACTAGACAAACGGGGTAACACTGCACATCTCTTCCCCACTCTGAATTTCATAACGGCATATTGGCAGCTTGTGTCTGCCACTGTGGGAATATTTACACCATGGATATTGGTAAACATTATGAATCAGTCCTGGAGAGCATGTTAATAATACAGATTAAACATAAAGATGTGTTGTGCCTGTAGCCACCATGCTGTATAAACAGCACACACAGGAGAAGCCAAAATATTCATCCAGCATTCAAAAACAATCATTCAGTTCAGCAGAGGAGTCACTCACGTCACTGGCAAATGAGTAAAGTTCCGACATACATCTGCATTGTTTCAATTTCATCTTACTCATTAATGTAAAAGAAAATATCAAACAATATTCTCGTCAAAACTACATTCACCTATTAATAGGTCGATTACAAACATAAAAAGCTTACAAACATCAACAAAAGCCCCTGAGAATCAATATGAACTTTTATTATTTACAAACTGTAGCCCACATTCTGTCAGTATAATTTATAATAAGCTTGTAAGTACAGGTTTGTATATGTAATGTCTCATGTATGCATACACACTCACACACAGCTCAGTCTCCCACCTCCATCCCCGTGGGTTGTTAAACATTAACCCCCACACACTATATAAGCTTTCTACTGCTCCTGTGTTTCATGTATTCTCTCTCCCCTTAAGACCTGTTCCCACACCCCAGGCCTTACGCAAAACAATGCCTGCTGATATGCCCATCAATAAGCTGCAATAGGTTTTTCTGTCAAATGTCCTCAAAGAATGGAAGGAAATCCTCTGCATTTAAGCCCTGGTAAAGGCTTTCTTGCCTGGCTTCACAAGCTGACTTAGAGTAGTTGGCAGCTGTATTCACCACTCACCATCAGGATCACTGTTCTCAACTTTCTTCAGCAGCCGGAAAGAGATAAACACCTTCAAATTAGCCCAAAACTTTACTGAGTTCTATGGGAAGCAGAGCCAAGGAGATTTGGAGGTCTCTACTTGCAAAGGTTCATGACATTAACAGTCTTCTTCTAAAAGCCCCAGCCATTTGAGGTCATTTAAAAGTACAAATGCATTCTGCCACACTCGTAATTAACTGGTTAATTACTTCTCATCAGTTTACTTTTAAATTTCACTAGGACATCAAATTTGATTTTGAAATTCCAAAAGAAACAACAATTCCGTTGACTCAACTGGAGGATAAAACCGCTGTCTTAGCAAAAACTTTTTAAAAAGGAAGTCTCTTAATTCTTCTCTGGGCCACCATGAAAACAAGTGTGATTAAAGTGATCGTTATTCTTCAGACTCAGTGAAGCATAATGGATTCTATAATCTTCACCAGAAGCATACCACCAAATGAGTGTTTTTTTTTAACTTAACAAACCCTCCAAACTCAGGATACCCTGTTACAAAGGATTTCCTGTAATTCTCTGGGAATATGCAATAGAAGAAACTTCACAGAATTTAAATATCTGAAAACATACAACTTACATTAATTATGCTTCTTCAAATTCTTAATGTTGGTAAAAATAATTTTTTTAAGTTCTTGATTTTCTTTCTATTCTTCTCAATATTTAAATCACATCTCTCTCAATTAAGATTTTAATTCTAGAACTTCGGCATTTACTAGTGATTTTTATCCTAACAGACTGAGAATGTTGCAACCGCAATCATTTCTTTAATAAATTCAGTCTTTCAAACAGGAGTCTGATTAGTATACCTCTTTGTCAGACGAACATGTTCTTACAAGAGCTGAACCAGGCAAGTAATGCTATCAGTCTTCAGGTGTTTCCTGATGTCACCATGGATGACTGACAACCTAAGAAGGCTCACATCTTTAGGAATTTCCTCTCCAAAAAAGAATGCTTCTGAATTTTTCAGTAAACAACCATTGATGAAATGAAATTTTGGTGGAAATGCCCGGTTGTTAATTAAATACTAGCATCTAATTTATTTGTACTTAAGTGGGGCATCCCAACAAATGTGAACTTTTTTTTTTTTTTTTTTGAGACGAGTCTTGCTCTGTCACCAGGCTGGAGTGCAGTGGTGTGATCTCGGCTCACTGCAATCTTCACCTTCCAGGTTCAAGAGATTCTTTTGTTTCAGCCTCCCAAGTAGCTGGGACTACAGGCACACGCCACCACACCCAGCTAATTTTTTTATTTTTAGTAGAGACGAGGTTTCACCATGTTGGCCAGGATGGTCTCAATCTCTTGACCTCGTGATCCACCCACCTTGGCCTCCCAAAGTGCTGGGATTACAGGCGTGAGCCACTGCAGCCACCCTCATTCCACCCTTTATAGTAGACTCAGCCACTAAAATCCCTTCTCTGTCTGATTCTTCTCACAGGAAATTCTAGCCTATGTGATTTTACATCTGTGGTATTTTATGTTATAGAATTTAAATCAATACATGTTATAAGATTTATACTGGGGAGATTTAGAAAGATGAAGGGGCTGCAATGCAGGAAAATGAGAAATAAAGCAGGTGCCAGCTTTTGGAGGGATAAAGAAGGCCAAGGGAGAGTTAAGGGAGATCTCTGGCTTTGGGATGGATTTGAGGGGAGGGGCACAGACAAAACAGAGAAGGAAACTCAGTGGTGTACGTTCCAGTACAAAGTTATCAGAGTTGGTCTAATACTTTGAATCCCTCTGTGCTATGGAGGGGGATGGAGCTCTGTTGAGGTTATAGGTTATCCAGAGCTTTATTCATCTCAAATACCAGTTAATCTTTCTCAGACCAAGGTGTGGTCCTGAGAATACACAGCAACTTCTTCAAACCATGAAGTCGCAGAGGCATTTCCAAGCATCAGATGAACGCCAGAGAAGAAAAACAAACCTTCTATCTAAACTAATTTAGAGAAACGATTCGCCAATGTGTTACTTGTGACCTCAAAATTTTATTAAGGAGCCCAGTGTGCCTGACAACAATTTTACCTGGACATGAATCTAAAGGGTAATTCAGTCATTCATTCAGGAGTTTTTAGGAATACAGCTCTAAGTTTAGAGAGGTGATACAATCCTCCATACTTAGAGGATAGCACAAAATCTGATTTTCATGTGACTACTTTTCTCTAGTGTTTACTCAGAATATATAAGTGTTTCTTTAAATCTCCTTAATAGCAGTAAAAACTATCCAACATCTCAGAAGGGTGGTGCACTGACCAGAAGTAAGACTGTAACACGACTTTTCTGTTCTGCAGGAGGCCACAGCAAAAGTGGGGAACCCTGCAGAGCCAACCCTAGAGAGTAAGTGAGGGAGAGCCAGGAGTCTGGATGGAGGGCCTGGGAGACCTGGGGAGGTGACACTGCTGAGGGCCAGCTTCTGCTTGGTAGCCCCTTGACCCAACCACCAGGGGTCTTCCCCTCTGTCTTGAGAACTCTTGCTTTGGTTGCCAAAAACAGTGGCTTGGTGACAGCGGAAAGACCACCACTGTCCATAAAACAGCTGCTAAAGGCCAAGCACTGGGTAACACTTTCTCCATTATTACTACATGTTCATCATGATCCTGTACGGTAGTTATAATTCTCCCCCATTTTATGGATGAAGAACTAGCTAGTAAATAGTACGGTTCCTAGTCAAAAGAGTCCGTCCAATTCTGAGAGTGTGAACTACGTTGACCTTCATTGCCTGCTCAAGAGGAGGAGAATAGGTGGAATTTCAGACCCCTCTGAGGCAAGAGAGTCAGGTTCAAAGATAGCCTAGCCCAAGTTAGAGCTCTAAAGGTGTTTGCTCATTGAAACACACTGGTTTTAGCCCTACAGAACTCATAAACATTAGACAGAACTGTCATACATCTCTACCACATTATGAGTCACGTGGGTTTTCTATGAGCCCAAGATCACAACAGCATGTACAATATTTTTTGTGGAGCTGTCTTCCAAAAATAAACTTTCAAAGTACAACCCATTCATTCATCCATTTAAATACTGCAATGCTCATTATGCATTTGGGGAATGGTAGTGAACAAAATAGACCGAAACTCTCTGCTTTCACAGGGAAATCTGATTATATAGACAGGGTGAGAGTTGATATTAGAGACTAGTGTACTATATAACTAACTTATTTTTATTAGGGGTGTTAATTGTGTGATAGTTATAAAGAAGATGTATCAGTTGGGAATACATATTGAAGTATTTGCGGGCAAAATTACATGGTGTCTGGGAAGTTTTTGCTTTTAATACCCCAAACCAGAAGAGGAGGGCGAGTGGGGAAACCACTGCAACAAGATTGGCAAGATGCTTGCAACTGTTGAATCTGGAAGATGGGTATGTGGGGGTTGATTATACTATTTTCTCTACTTACATTGATTTGGAAATTTCTTTCATTGGATGATGAATTCCTCCCTGCAAGAGGCTTAGAAAGATATTGAACAAACAGTAATGTATGCATGTCAATCAGACAGACATAAGTGCTTTGCAGAAAAACAGACAAGGAAAGAGAGGTGGACAAGACTAAGAGGTAGGTGAATAAATATCTTTCTATGTCCTTGTAATACTTATTTATTTTATATATAAATATAAGGCACAGATGGGTTGATAACCTATATAAGGATAAGGAGTTAATAATACACATGTAACCAAATAGAACAGGTAACTAAAAGATACTTTCTTTTTTTTGAGACAGAGTCACACTCTGTCACGAGGCTGGTATGCAGTGCCCTGCTCTCTGCAACCTCCGCCTCCCGGGTTCAAGCGATTCTCCTACCAAAGCTTCCTGAGTAGCTAGGATCACAGGCACGTGCCACCACACCCAGCTAATTTTTGTATTTTTAGTAGAGACAGGGTTTCACCATATTGGCCAGGATGGTCTCAATCCCCTGACCTCATGATCTGCCCAGCTTGGCCTCGCAAAGTGCTGGGATTACAGACATGAGCTGAGCCACTCCACTCAGTCACATACATGGTTTTCTAAGGCAGAAGAGAGTAATTTGAGCTTTATGCGAGATGTGAGTTTTAAAGAAACTTTGATGAAAATAATGGCTAACATTTGCCAAACTTTTTCTATATGTTAGTTAGGACCAGGTTCTGCAAGCATGTTAAAGAATGATTGGATTTAATCCTCATTATAACCCCGGGAAGCTGGGTTGTTTCCATCATCTGTAAAATGATGCTCCTGAGGTTGGAGAGACTAAAAAACTTGCCGAAGGTCATGCGAACCTTAAGTGCTAGAAGCCAGTTTGAATCTACCTAATCTGGCTCCGGAGTCTAAATGTGTAACTATCAAACCACACTGCCTACTGTGATGGATAAGTGGCATTTGGATAAACGAGAAAAAAAGCAGACCTAAGTAAACCAGTGGCTTGATGGTTTCTGGTGTCTGCCATTTGTGAGATGCTGTTTGGTACTGGAGAATCCTAGAGAGGACTAAGGCAGAGTAAAAAGGAGCAACCAGAATGGAGTGGAGGGTAGATGTGGTGGATGAGTAAGAGTTTCTGGGTAGGACAGCACTAGAGAGCTGACACCACAGCCAAGAAGCTAGGCAGACCTCCTATGCAAGCCTCTTCAGAAGCCAGGAGAGTGCAGGTGAGGATGGGGGAGGAAGTGGAGGTTCTCTACTGCTTCCCCTTCCACCCACAGCACTTAGGCTGCTGCTCTCTGTTCTAGAACATGGTATCACAGAATCATACAACCAGCTTACTTAGAGGCATGAGAAGACAATTGCCAAAGTGATGCTGATTTAGTCAACAAGTGTTTAAGCGTTTCTCTGCGCTGGCACTATTTTAAGGCATGGGCAATATCACAGCCACACAGTCTCTGTTCTCACCAAGCAAATATATCCCAGGTGTTAGGTGTTGATACTTGCTATACATAAAAATGAGTGGGGTAGGAACGCTTGCAAGGTGCAGGCGTTTGTATGTTATAAAGTGTGGTCCGTAGGATTCTTTGAGAAGGGGACACCGGAACAGGGAACTGAAAGAAGTGAGACAGCAAGGCTCTGATATCTGGGAAAGAATATTCCAGACAGAGGTAATAAGAACATGATGAAGCTGAGGCTTGTTTGGAGAACTTGGGAACCACGAAGAGGCCAGTGGGCTGATGCAGAGTGAGTGGCAGGAGAGGGACAGGGGATGAGATGAGACAGCGTCAGAGCAAGGGTCAGACTGGGGAGAGTCTCACAGGCTGCCCCATGGACTTGCATCAGCAATGGGAAACCTGTAGGGTGGATTGAGCTAACGAACATATGAAACGATTGCTCTGGCTGGTAGGAGGCAAGGTCTAAGCAAGGAGACCAGTTACAAACCCACTGCAATAAACCAGGAAAAGAAGACAGCGGATTGGAACAAGTGGGAGCATTGATCGAAGACCATGAAAAGTTGTAGAAACCTGGATGCTGGAGGGATAGCCTATGAAGTCGTCTATGGATTGGAGCTGAGATCTGAGAAAGAGATGTGACCGGAGAAGCTCTAAAGGGACCTTGATCTCTGCTTTAAATTTCACTCTCACCTTTGGTTTGAGCCATTAGAAGAAGTCTTCATTAAAACACATTCAGGCCTGGCACGGTGGCTCACTCCTGTAATCCCAGCACTTTGGGAGGCTAAGGAGGGTGGATCGCCTGAGATCAGGAGTTTGAGACCAGCCTGGACAACATGGCAAAACCCTGTCTCTACCAAAAACACAAAAATTAGCTAAGTGTGGTGGCACGCGCCTGTAGTCCCAGCTACTTGGGAGGCTGAGGCAGGAGAATTGCTTGAACCTGGGAGGCAGAGGTTGCAGTTAGCTGAGATTGCACCACTGCACTCCAGCCTGGTGATGAACAGAGACTCTGTCTCAAAAAAAAAAAAATCCATACGAAAAAGACACCCATTCAATGTCAGGTTCATGCTCTAATTATTAATATATCAATCAACACTGGCTCAGCATTTCTTCCAAAAGTCTAGGCAAGAGATAAGAGTCTAAAAAGCTGGAAAGGGGACATGAATAAGTGAACATGGACTGAGAACTATTCAAGCAGTTATTGCTAACTGACTGGACAAGGCAGGAAAGGGAAGGAATATGCTTGCTGTGACCACTGAATTGTGGGCTATTAACTAAGAACTAGAAAAGGAGGTAGGGGGGAAAACAACACCAGGAAGCTGAAAGTAGGTCTGGAAATAGAGATTATGAGTCTAGCTATGGGTGGGTGACTTTGAGTCAATTGTGCAAAAGCCAAATAGATAAATCCCCAACCTTATTTCACAGCCTTTCTCTTGATTAAACACAATAGGGCCTCATTATTTGACCAGAAATGTTAAGTCAGCATATTCTACAAGAAATGTCATTTGATTCTTTTCTTTTCTTTTTTGAGATGGAGTCTCACTCTGTCACCCAGGCTGGAGTGCAATGGCATGATCTTGACTCACTGTAACCTCCGCCTCCTGGGTTGAGGCGATTCTCCTGCCTTAGCCTGCCGAGTAGCTGGGATTATAGGCACCAGCCACCATGCCTGGCTAATTTTTGTATTTTTAGAAGTTTCACTGTGTTGGCCAGACTGGTCTCGAACTCTTGACCTCAGGTGATCCATCCGCCTCCACAAAGTGCTGGGATTATAGGTATGAGCCACCATACCCGGCCACCATTTGATCATTTTCTCATAGGTTCAGTAACTAAAACTAGGCCACCAGAATCCATTTCTTTTTAATATGAAGAGGCTCTTTGGAGCTCTGTCTCAATAAACTGGATCTACAATCACAGAGCCACTGTGTACCACTTAACACTCTACAATGTGGTTTACCTATTTTTTGTTTGTTTGTTTGTTCGTATGTTTGTTTTGGGTCTTTTTGCCAACAAGAGTGACACATTCTAAGTATGAAAATTACAACTTCTCAGACTTGTTTTTATATTTCTAAGCTGGTAAACCAGAAGTAGGGTTTTCATTCAGAACTCACACAATTAGCACTGAACATCAGATCTGCAAACTCTACTATACAGTAGACGTAAAGAAGTGGACTGAAATTCAAATCAAACAACTGATTAAAGGTCAGTGGTGGCCAGTTACCATGGTCTCTAGTGGGAACAGAAGGATGAGTACGGCATGATCTATATGTCCACGAGATTTCCACCTCAACAAAAGGTGTATAATGCCCTCCCCATACATCAGAAGGTATGTTTGCAGGCTTGGAATAGGGCTGATATCCTGTTTGGAAATGCCTACCCCTCAAATGGCTTGGAATATTAGAGACAGGATACCTTTACAATTTATCTGATAGTTGTGCCTGTTTCAGAATAAACATGATCCCTGTTGAGTCTGCAACTTTACAATAAACCAGTAAAAGGGAAGAAACATAAATATTACAGAGCCCACATTTATTACAGACCTATAAAACTTCAAAACCAATGGATCTACTGGACTCCCATTACAGAAAAGCATTCAAACAAAAATACTTTCTAAAGAAACCTTTTTAAAGAGTTAACCCAGAGCTCTGTTGGATTGCTCTAGTCAGTTTCTTTTTACTTTGCTTTCCTTTTCCTTCTCTTCCTTTTTTTTCCTTCTTCCTCTTTCCTACTTAAAAATTTAGCTACCTACTCAGAATTACTATTACTCAATTAATTTGTGATTTTTTAAAAACTTAGATTTCTTAAAGCTAATTTCAACTAGTAAAAAGAAAAATTATTTTGTTCCAACACCTGCTCTCAAGGACCTTGTAGTCTACTGAGGGAAGGTGGATAATGAAATGGTTACCAAAAATACCACGTAGAAAGTACTAGAATAGGCTGGATGCAGTGGCTCATGCCTGTAATCCCAATACTTTGAGAGTCCAAGGCTGGTGGATCACTTGAGGTCAGGTGTTCAAGACCAGCCTGGCTAACATGGTGAAACCCCATCTCTACTAAAAATACAAAAAATTAGCTGGGTGTGGTGGCGGGTGTCTATAATCCCGGTTACACAGGAGGCTGAGGCAGGAAAATTGCTTGAACCCAGGAGGCAGAGGTTGCAGTGAGCTGAGATCGCGCCTCTGCACTCCATCCTGGGCATCAGAGTAAGACCCTGTTTCCAAAAATAAATAAATAAAATTATGCAATTATGCACCTGTGGATCTTGTGCAGGGGATTATTTAACAATCCCTATAATTGCTC